>NW_027495032.1:0-93312 GCF_021521415.1 Bidens hawaiensis
TGGTATTAGAGAATAGGCTCGTTATTTTCTTGAAAAACACAAAGTTTCATTGAAGTTTGAAGTCTTTTATACATATCTCAAGATTTCACTGTCAAATTTTCACTAAACTCTCACATTATGAATCTTACATGTCATGGTAAACCATTCAAAAATTCAAGTCATTTCACCAAGGAAATCATTGCTAAAATGTCAAAAGTTTGTCAAGATCATTATGGGCGCATAAGTTGGAGCGCATAAGTTAGAATGCATAAGTCATTCCTTAACGTATATCTTATACGGCGTATAAGTCTTAGACTTATACGTCGTATAAGTTTGAATCTTATACGCTTGACTTTGTTGACCATCCATACTTATACGTTGCTTTGACCAAGAATTTATTCGTTGACCACCTACACTTATACGCCGACGTGTTCAAGACTTACCTATTAACTATATCAAACTTATACGTTGACCAAGTTTGACTAGCAAGTGTTAGACCAAATTTTTCAGCAATGGAGAATCTTAACGTGTTCATGTCTCAGCCATCAACATTGCTACAAAATTTGAATGTCAATAACGATATGGGGACATCGAACAAGCCCCCAAAGCTGCTGAAGATGGAAGATTATCCCTCGTGGGTGGATAAATTTGAGACCTACGTGCAAGACCTTAACTACGAAACTTGGACCGCTGTTGAAGAAGAATATATCATTCCTAAAAATGAAAACGGTAGCAATTATCAAGGTTAAGACAATCAAAGCCAGACTTAAGGTCTGCAGCTTAATCAAGAAACACAATCCACGTATTTATACAAACCCATTTATTTATAGATTAACATCATTCATATCAAGAAGGGTTTCAAACAAACACCAACGGTACAAGTGAGTACGTTAAACCTTACAAACAGTCAAAACATATTTATACTCCATAAGATGAACGGGTTTTTTGTCTTAAAGAGTCAGTCAAACATTGACATGAGATCACGTGATCTATAAAAACTTTATAGTACAAAATGGAAAATAAAAGTAACTCAAGACCGATTACACATGTGTCTGGATCCAAACATAACTGTACGTTCAGTCATAATCAGTTCTTCAAACAGAGGCTACGTGGCTTGGAAAAATCTTGAATTGTGTGTGTATGGAAGTGGTGCAAATCCTAGAAATAAATGTTTTCGCTGAGCTTGTGCAGAAAACTGTATTTGTATTATAACAGTAGTTTAAATGCTTTTAGAGTCAAACATTTCACCAGCATATAGCTGACATATTTTTTCCCACATTTGCAGGTAATTAAGTTCAATAAGAAAATAGCAAGGATTAGAGTCATCATGGAGATAGAAGCTCGTGTTGCAAAATGGCTCAGTTTTGATAATGAAATCCTTGTATATAAAAATAATATTTTGTAAACTAATACTCGGGTATTTACTTTTCAAGTAATTTTTCAATTTAAATTAATATTTTATAACTTAAAGTTTTCCACTAAATTATCCCGTAACTCTGATATATTTACAAAACAGGTACCAACTGTTGGTCACACTTCTAGGTCTCAAGTCGAGGTGTGACAGGCAGATTATTTATCAGGCTAGGGTATTAAGCTCATAGTGGATACAGTTACAAGGAACAATTTCAAATAAAGGTGAATGATAATTTCATGCTGTAAGTTTATGTAATAATCTGTAGTGTGATTTATGTTGTGATTTAACTTGGTGATTTAAGTAATAAGTGACCATAGGGTTTGGGGCAGTCGAGGGGATAACTATGTGTGTAATAAATGACTATATGGTTGTGTGTAGGTGGGAAAATAATTCATAAGGGTAATAAATGATCACACAGTTATATGTTGTCAGATAGATAATCACGTATATAATAATAATAACACGATTGATATGATTGGTGTAATAATAAACGATCACTCAAGATGATATAACCAGATGTGATGCCATAGTTGGTTATGAAATTGCAAGTTAGTGCAGCCAGATCGGATAAGATGTCCTGATCATAACCAAATGAGATGCCCTAGTTAATTATGAGATCACAAGATGGGTGCAATGTGACAATCGTCAATTTCAGGTTAACTCCGTTAACTCAACTCCGTCAATTCAAACTTAAAGATCATTGAATCTATAATGCACACTTCATTACATTTAAACTATGGTTTAAATGATGCTTAACACTTACTACATGTGTAGTCTTTCGGGATTTGCACCGAAACGCAAACTAGTTGACGCAAACGGTTGATGAATAAACCAAAAACGTCAACATAATAATTATGTAAAAATTATGTGTAAACATATGTGTTACTTGATTATATTGTGTGTAATGCTAGACAAGAAACAAGAACTAAGTTAGTTGAGTTAGAGAAACAACAATTGAAAGTGGAGGGACTTGAGTGTAACTTGTTATGTTTATAAATATATCCTTAATAACTTAACCCTAACTATTATTATTATTCTCCCAAGTCCCGATCGGAACCTCTAACCCCAAACCCTTGGCTGCCGTCGACTTTACACACACATACAACCCTCAATTCAAGCTTTTGATTGAAGAACTAGGTGCTAGGAAGGTATAATTGATCATCCTTTACATCCTTATTGCTTGATTTTGATGTTTAATGGGTTAATTGAAAACCCTAGCTTGACCGATTTCATGTATGTATAGTTAATATGATTTGTTGTTGATTGGATAACGATTTGTTAACTAGATTGAATGTTAATTGTTGTGTCTATGATTGGAGTTCAAACAAAAACCCTAATCATGTATGTAATGGGTAATTGATGTGCATGGATGGTGTTTATGGAGCTTAGAGTGTTATATGAATGCATGATAGTTCATAGGTTGTTAATATATTGAGTTTGGATGCAAACAGTTTCTGGACAGAATGTGTATTTGATGTTTAAGTGACTGTAACGAAGTGTAAATGTGAAAATTGGTTGGGATTATTGGTACTAAAGTAAACTAGGTTGAGTCTAGTTTCTATAGAGTATAAATTTGTAATTTTTGGACAAGTAAAGGTTAACTTTTATGATTTTACAAAAACGTTGTGCAAAGCTGAGCTGTTAGACCTGCTGTTAGGTTGTTTTGTAAATGTTATATCTCATGAACTACGAGACCAATTGGGTTGGTTCCACTTCTGGAAGTTGACTCATTGAGTTAGGAACCTAACCCAAGTGGTCTTGCATTTATTGGATTTTTCGTTTAACGGGAATTGCAAATAACATTCTGTTGCGCATGAATTTGACTGTTATGAGTTTGCTGTAATGATTTGATGATTGTGAGAAAACTATGTGGAATAAAAATATAATAAAATATTTTCTGGAAACCTAAGACATATATGCTTCTGTGATGATTTTTGGTAAATTAATTGAGATGCTATGATCGGTGAAATAGTACAATCTTTCTAGTATGATTTCTGTCTCGGTGAAACTAGCTGCTGAGTTGTGTGGAAATGCATGAAACATGATACTTGCTATATAATTGTTATGTTTTGACCAAAATACCCTTGCGGGGAATAACTGCTAATTGATTGTCATAATTTGACCAAATTGCTCTTATGGGGAATAGTTGCTAGTTAATTGTTATGTGTTGACCAAATTGCCCTTACGGGAAGTAATTGCTAGTGATGTACTTTATTAATACGTGACACGTAAATGATTGCTTATACATGTAACGTATCACAAATACATTGTTAAAGTCACACACGATTCACAAACGAAACACGAAACATGTTATGTGCATAGGTATTATGTGCCGGGTCTAGAGACTCGATAATATTCCGACACTTAGAAAAAAATCTCTTTGTTGTTTTAGAACGCTAGAGAGAGTTTTTCTGTGACGCGCATCTTGGTGATTTAATTTGGGAAATTCTTCGCAAACAGTGAGTTTCACTTTCCCCTCTTTAAACTGTTTTCAAACGCTTTTCACTTGGGGGAGATAACATACTCCACAACGCATTTAAGATTTTGTTATAAATTATATATCACTTGTAAAGGCTAAGTGGCAAACGAAACATTTGAAGTCCTACACATCGAACCGGTTAATATTTAGAATAGCGAGTCACTGTTGAGTAGTACTACTGGGTTTGACAAACCCCACCCAACGCTAAACTCGACTGGAGGTCGAGCGGGTGTAATTTTGGCTAACACGTACCATGGTCTGGAGGACCTGGTGACAAGGCACTTAATAAACGAGTCAGCTTCGGTGTCGGACACTTAGTAATACTTGCTTTATAGGCTAGCTACCTATAGATATATAATTGACGTAACACTATCTGTAACGCAAAACGCTGTAACGCATAACGCTGTAACGCAAAACGCTGTAACGCAAAACGCTGAACGCAAACGCTAAACATTTATTTTTACATAACTTGTGAACTCACCAACCTTGTGTTGACACTTTTAGTATGTTATTCTCAGGTAGCCGAGGCGGACGCGCGGTTTAGGACATGCATTGCTTGAAAACGCTTTTATTATGCAAACTTATTTTTAGCGGTTATCATTGGTTTTAAGTCGTCCTGCATGACGCAACTTTAGATTAAAGGTTTTTACGCTTCCGCATTTAATTACTCGTAAACGTTTTCATGGTTTTGAAACTTTATTTTATGGTTTGATTATAACTGATGATTCCGATCCTGTTAGTTCACACCCTCTGACGGTAAAACTCCGTTAGTGGATTTTGATGGTGTGACATGCAACTAGATAATAAATATGTATATAAAAGTATACGTGGAATAGTATACACATAATGCTTATGTGAGATAGTTGACTTGTATGACAACTGGACGTAATATGTCGTCAGGTAGATAATCACATATATAGTTTTAACACTTATGTGCGTAGTTGACACGTATGTGGTATTGTGAAAATCCAAGGTGGCACAACGAGTACGTATTATGTTGACCAATTTATGGTGTTTTGGTAATTTATGGTAGTTTAATGTGTACATTGATAGTTGAGTTGAATGTGGTATTGTGGAAATCCAAGGTAGCATAATGAGATTATTGTCTCTTTTATGGCGTTTTGGTAATATATGATAATTTAATGACTATGTGTCATAATTGACACTCATGTTGTATTTCGATAATGTATTAATGTATGATAAATTTATATGGATAGGATGGGGATTCCATTGTGAATGATGTTATATCATGCACCAAAACACAATCAATCTTGATTAATTTAAACCCAACAAGACTCGAGGTATCTAGTTTGTTTCTAAATTAGAATGAACTAGTTTAATCAAATGTTGATTAGTTACCAATTAACAAACTAGATTAATAAATGTAAGGATAATTGGAAGATTACTTCTTAAAGTATATAAGTCAATGTTGATACATAATTAGTCGTCTCGTTCTTTGTTTATTTTTTTTGTCAAGTTTTGTAGTAGATATAATGTATAGGGGTTAGTTTTGACATTAATATTAGGTTCATTCGCTTGGGAATGTTAGCGAATGAGCAGTTTTGTTTCCTCATTCGTTAGAGGATGTTAACGAATGAGATGATAACGTATAAGGCCATTCGCTAGGGGAATGTCTAGCGAACGGTATGGCGAAAGTGGCTCATTCGCTATGTGTGCATAGCGAATGAGACATCGTCTCCTATATATACCCCAGTATCTATTTTCTATTTAAAAGTTCTGAATTATTCACGTTTTCCTCTCGTTACTCTGCCGAATTTCTCTCTCAACACACACACATACACACTTAGACACAATATACCTAATCATTAACAATCAATCATAACAAAGACTAGATCCAACTATATTGAATCATGATGATCATTCATATGGTTTCTCAAGTGGTATCAAAGCATACGGTTGCTCTTGACACATTAATTCATTGTTAAGTCCTGATCCGAGACGTGTTCATCGTGCTATGGCTAGTGTTTGATCAAAATTTGACTGAATCAGCGGATGATGGTTGAAATTGAAGGTTGATTCATGTTCCTGATGTAAATCCGAAGCTTCGTTGAAGATTTGGTGTATTAATTTGATGATTTGATAAAGATTTGACAATTCTGGCCATGAAAACTGTTTTTCCGGCCACCATAACTGAGTTTTCTGGCAAGATATGGTTTACTGGCGAAGTAACCGTCACAAACAACCTCCATTCACTAGTATTCAACTCCAATTGCCCATTCTCTATGGATTTTGGTTATTCACTAATTAATCTTGCCATTCGATAATTACTTAAGTCATACGCTACATCCTTGGCATATGAGCTTATTCATTAACTTGTTTAGCGAATGAGGTCTATTCTAGCGAATGTGACCCCATTTGTTCAAATGACTAACAAATGAAGATACATATTCAGCGGATGTGAACCATTCTAGCGTATGAGGAGATCTTTCAGCGAATTAGGATATTGTTTGGTGAATGTGGATGGTTTCCGTACCACATAGAAGATGGGTGTCCCTGATAAAAACAAAGGTATTTTAGAAAAATTTTCATAATCGAAATTTTTCTGGGATATTCCTAATAAGAGGGACACTCTTCTTGAAAATTTTGGCGACATATTTTACAGCAGACTTCTCACGGGTATGGATGCTCATCCGTTACTAGAGAGCCCACTCGCTAAGCATGTTTAGCGAATGGGAGGCCATTCGCTAGTTGGGAAGCCCATTCGCTAGTGTGTGTTATTAATAGGCCTTTCCTAGAGAATGGACCTAGAGATCTATGCCATTCGTACAATTTCATATTGTTACCATGCCAGATTCTTTAGAATGCTAGGCCGCCTCGAGATGCACATCGAGATGGATCGAGCTTAACCATATGTATGTATGCATGTATTAATCATCTTGTAGTTATTCGGTTATCTTTATCAATGAAAACATTCATTCGGCTCGTTTATCGTTCTATTCATGTCTCGTTTGTTCTATTATATGTGATGTATCCAATTGCGACTAGATCTTGGCTCGTGTAACGTCTATGGGTTAGAATTGACATTACTGTATAGTTCATTCCCTAGGGAATGCTAGCAACTGAACAGTTTTGGTTCCTCATTCATGAGAGGATGGTGTAACGCCCGCAATTTTTTGTTAAAAAGGTTTATGTCTTGTAGAGTTTGTATTTTTAACCTAGACCCGATTTGGCATTCTTAAAGGACCTCTTTGTCATTCTTGTAAGTCATGTTATTCAACTTTCGGCTCAAGACATCTCATTTTACAAGTTTGGGGGCTAGAGTGTAAATTTATTATATCAAAAACCGTAATCTTTCTTCCCCTTGTTGCTGGTCCGATCGGCACCTCAAGTGCAGCCCCCATCACGAATTTTTTTTTTTATTTTCCAGCCATTACCAAGCCATCTCCATCCCATTAAAGGTTAGTATCATGTCAAGGAACTTTGCTTTCACCATTAAACCCTTTGTTGAACACGTTAGGGTTGAGTTTTGATTATAACAGTTTCTGACAGATTCGTACTCGTTTATTGTTCGATGTTTAACTTGATGAAAATTTATTTTTTTTGATCGATTCTTGTTTTAATTATGTTCTACGTTGAGTCTAGTTTCCAGAAAGGTATAATATGTAATTTTTGGACGGGATTTGAATGGTTTTTTTGAATTTATAAGATCGAGTGTCAAAGCTGATACGGGATGACGGATTCTGGTCTGTCTTCCCGACATCATAATGCTTTTTCAACAAGTCCAAATTGGTTGGTTCCACTTCTGGAACTTAATATTTTGAGTTAGGAATCAAACCCAATTGGAATCGTTTAATTTGGTTTGGTAATGATTTTTATAAAAATAAAACCATTTTGTTGCACACTGAAATAGCTGCACATACCTTTTTGTGTTAGAGGAATTTTTATAATTTTTGTACCCACTAGAAAAATATAATAAAAATATATTTATAAACCTAAGATATATATTAAACAATGGTAAACATTTCATAATTTATTTCTATGGTTTTCCTATGTAATAAAATACATCTTTGCATGCTAAAATCTGCATGTTATACTCGTTATTGATCGATACGTTCGTTTTAGGCTTAACCGGTGGCTACCCTTTCTCGCATCTTTCGGGGCTATTATAATCGAAGTTCGTGCTCCGTCATACTTCAATGTAGTGAGCTAAGGCTTTTGTTCGATTGGTCATTTAGTGATAGTTTGAAAACAAGGATCCGGTTGTCTAGTTTGTGAATTGTTGTGTTTAACGCGTTGCTTGAGGGAATTGACAACCAATTCGAATGCTGTAGACTTGGTATGATTTGTTGGCTATGAAAAACTGATTTTTTTAAGTATTGGGACTGAATTGGTTGTTGGTTACTCAAACGGGTCGGTACAATGCAAATTCATGTTTATTGGCAGTTTGTGCATCGTGCTTGCGAATTACCGACCGATCCAAGTCGTGTAGTGTCGTGTGGGCTAGTAGGCTGTGACTCTATCAAATTGGGCCTACACGGGGCTGAGTTGGATGTTAAGTGCCTAAACAACTCTTAAACGCGCATATTAGTCTCACCTAGTACTTTCGGGGGTAATTTGGGAATTCTTTATTCTCAGGGGTATGGTCGGGTCGGTAGATATGAGGCCCCGGGGGGCTGTTTTAATCAAACTTGGTGAGGTTGAGGCTTTAGGTAACTTGAACCATATTAGAACGCCGCGTAGGATAAACGAGTCCCTTCGATATCGTTAGTAACTATAGTATATAATACGGCAGGTGCGTGAGTTGTGGAATTACTTAGGGGTCCCCTAGCTCATGGTGACTTGGTGCCTCGTTTCAGGTGAGTTCATGATGCCCCTTCTTACATTTTTACGTTTTGGGCTAGCATACACACCATATTACAACTTTAACCGATTTTACTCGTTTAAACTAATTGGATGGTATTACATGGCCTTACTTGTGTTTGTGGGTTCATGAAAATATGTGTGAATTATATTCTATGACTTAGGATATTTGAGACTCGTTTATGGTCATATATATTCCTTAAGGTTATATATATTACTTATGGCCTAGGCTCAAGGATATAGGCTTGTATCATAGCATGCCTTGAGATGATATTTATGTATGTATACGCATATGTTACTTTATGACTATAGCTTACTTTCATTATGATATATTCTGGAATGATATATATATATATATATATATATATATATATATATATATATATATATACGTATGTTTATACATGCGTTACTTTATGGCCAATAATTGGCGATGTTAATTAGTCGTTATCGACTAAGGATGTTTGCGTATGCCTGCTTTGTGTTTGCATATGGATGGATGGTGACCTTGGTCGAGCTAAACTATACTACTCAGGTTCTAAAATCCTGTGGCGGGCCCTAGAAAGCCCGTAAGGGGGGAGGCTTGTGTGGCATGATCACCATCGGATGGAATGTTACGTGTTTGGGTTATACGTGTGCTCGACCCTGATGTTATTACTTGGATATTACGTGTGAAAGACCCTGATGTTATTACTTGGATGTTAAGCATAGGGATATAATTATATAGATATATAAGTACGACTACTTATTGTTTATTGTGGCCTAACTGTCCAGATCCCATTTTTATATTTAAACCCTTGGAATGATTTATTTAAATGTCAATTATTGAAACTTGAACTCACTCAGCTCAAGCTGACTTTGTGTGTATGTTAGTGTGAGTTTCAGGTTTAGAGGAGGATGCTTACCGCTTGAACGTGCTCGAGACTACTTGGACGGTTGAAGGCATATCTAGTCGGGGATTTCAATAATGAACACTGTTTCTTTTTAACTATGACTATATCTAAAGTTTTTTTTGGGCATCATTCTCGGCTTTGGGGAACTTGTTTTAGTACTTGTGATTTTCTGCTGATTATATACTCTGAACAGGTTTAAAATAAAATGAATTGCTTTTGGTTTAAAATCACATTTTCCCGGTTTTGGAAATTTTGATATTCCTTATTCCGCTGTTTAATACTCTGAAACGATTTTAATAAGATGAATTTGTTTGGCTTTAATTTTTTGAGAATTTTTGGATATGATGACCAAATGTAGGATTTCCGGGATTCGGGGTCTTACAGATGTTAAAGAAGGAGATGATAACATATAAGGCCATTCACTAGGGTAATGTCTAGCGAATGGCATGGCGAATGTGGCTGATTCGCTAGGCATATATAGCGAATGAGACATCGCCTTCTATATATTCCCATATATCTATTTTCTAATTAATAATTCTGAATTATTCACATTTTCCTCTCGTTACCCTGCCAAATTTCTCTATCAACACACACACTTACACAAAGTAGACCTAATCATTATCAATTAATCATATCAAAAGACTAGATCCAACTGTATCGAATCATGATGATCATTCATGTTGTTTCTCAACTTCTTACACTGCCAGGAAACAAGCCTGTTTCCTAAGAATTGGCATCCTGCTGCTGTAGACTTGAAATTAATCTGCACCCTCCATAGTTTGAATCTTTATAAACAATGAGTTCAAAACTGTCATCCTTGGGGTACCATAACCTGATGTTAGGATTGCCCCTCAGATAGTGGAAAGTACGTTTAACAACTGCCAGATGAGTCACTCGGGGACTTGATTTATTACCTGGCACACAAACAAACGGAAAATATTATATCAGGGCAAGAAGTAGTTAAATACATTAACGAACAGATCATCGCACGATATAGGGTTGGATATACTGCATTCTCCAATTCATTCGGTGATAAATTATGACCCACGGGGAGTGGAGTTGAGGGAACTTTTCCGGAAGTAATCTTGAATCAGCTCAAGACGTCGTTCGCATACTTGGTCTGATGAATGAAAATTCCCGAGTCAGACCTGTGAACCTGCAATCCCAAAAAGAAACTGTAAGTCCTGATAAAGGATCTTTCAATGTGATATCAAATAACACAATGATTAGGCAGAAACTAATCAACGAGCCGATTCCTAACACCAACACGATGACAATTAAACACAATGAACAAGCTTCAAAACACACGTATATTGATACGTCGGGTGCTTAAGCCCGTAAAAAATTTACACGGGTGATCGATATTCTTAGACGAACAACCCTACAATAGTAAACACATATCCTATATAGACTACCAACTAGGCTCAAAACAAACTAAAGCCCACCGAGATCAAATGATCTCGGTTTACATATATTAGCCCAACTAAGCCCAACACTGCAAAGCATAAATCATAATATTTGACCCAACAATCTCCCCCTTGGTTTATTCCTTTATTCATGCTCAAGTACATCAGCATCTGCTTCCTTGTGTGCACCTGCCCATAAGCCTTCATGAATAATTGATCCTATCAAACTTGTATATTCCTTGGCGGCTGGCTCATAAAGCGGTTCAGCTGAAATCTGAAATCTGCTAAGAGTCTTGAGATCTCTCTCCCCAAATTTCAATAAATCCCTAAGATCAACAAGACGGTATTGAACCATGTTCAATCATATGATAACTGTAGCCGTCACACCATCATATGTCCAAAACTTCATTTCATCAAGAGCTCCCTCAGGAAATCTCTTGGAGATCGTTATTGACTTCACTTTATCCGTCGACGGCCACATCAAATTTACCATGGTATTGTTGGTACGGGGGTCATGAACACCCTTAGCTTTCTTGAGAAAGGATTCAGCAGTAGGCATGTTCGAAAATCCACGTTCCACTTGAGAACTCAAAACGTTCCAAAACTTTTCAGCTCTTGATTCATTGTTCGGATTATGAAAAGGAGCATGAAACAAGTCAGTCAGATCGACCTTCATCCAAGATCCAAACCTTTTCATTTTATCATAGTACTCGATGCTACCAGATTTTCGTTTGACCCACCACATTTCTTTGTCCACTGCATATCCCCATGAAAGAACCCCAGAGCGACCAACGTATTTATCAGAAAAGCTCTTTTGTAGATTTACAACAAATTTTTTAGGATGATCAAATGACACAACGTTCTGATTAGAATTTCTCCTTATTAACACCTTCCTCATCAATCGTTCCTTCTGTTCATCTGTCTTTGGTGGGGCAGTCATGTATCTTTCTATTTCAGCAGAAGTATCAATGTTCAAAGCAGGATGTTTATCCTTTTCAACATTAGCAGCACTTCTAAATTCATCTCCAAATTTTTGAATAAGTTTTTGTTGGAGATCTAGATACATCACAGTACGACCACCCATGCAGGCTTGAAGTTCCTGAATCTTTGAATCTTTATCAACGTGGCTATCTTCAAGCTCTTTAATGCGAATATCCTTAACAACCAATTCTTGTTCAAGTTCAAAAACTCTATGTTCCAATGCTTGAATATCAACAGGCTCAGCTTCTAGAGCAATCCCATTGCCCTTATCTTGTAGAAACTTGTCTTGCATGGCCAAAATGTGAGCCATTTTCTCAGCTGCACTATAGCTTTCTTGACCAGTCGGATTAGACGATCCCGATGGTTCAGTGTTGGAATAACTATGAGCCTCAAAGTCAAACTCATACGTAATGTCTCTCAAAATTGGTTCTTGAGTTTGCTGAGCGACAGTAGACAAGGCTTGAGCAACTTGAGCCTCAACATTCACGGGCTCAGTAACATTTAGTAAAACAGTTGGTGTCACTTCAGCAAATAGCACACCCAGTCTCGGATCTTTTTTTCGTCTTTTTCGTGGAATGAGATCGGCGGCCGGATCTTCTCCAACCTCATATTCAACTGTGTCACAGTGACTGATCGAGGAGGCTTCAATGCAGTCGACTGGAGCTTTACTTTGAATGCTTCGAATTCCTTGACTTGTTCAGCAGTCGGTCCTGATTGTTGTACCAGGTGTTCAGTCTCCATAGGTAGTGATGAAGAGCTATCAAAATCATCATCATCAGATAACACCTCAAAGGCGGTAGCTTGCCTTTGAATAGGAACCACGTGTTCCTCAGCAACAGCTGCACCAACATTACCCACATTCATCTCGGTCTCAGCAAATCTTCCAAATTTAACCAACGGATGACGGCCTTGATATGCCACTTTGCTTCCTTTCCTTGACTGTTTCATTAAGCCGAAAGTGTTTGGTCCCAGCGCCTTCATATCGAGCATCTCTGCAGATTTGATTAGATCAGGATAGTGAGAATCAAAGATCATTGGTAGAAACCTTGGGTTCATCAGAAACATTTCTTTCTTCTTCTCTTGAAGATTGCTCATCATTTAATCAAACACAAACTTGGAGTAGTTGTAATCCTAGTCCATGATCAGTGCAGTAACTGCTGACATCTGAGTAAGGCTTATCTCGTCAGTACCCCCTTTACGTCCTGAGACGTAGGCAAAGAATGTGTGGATTAAGAATCTCCAGTATGGGTGAAAGAGCTTCTTGATGGCAGGGGGTAAAATCCCTCATAGTTCATTCTTCTCACAATCGCAACAACATCATCAATTTGAAACTTTGTGGGGTAATAAGGTTGATCCCCCAATAGTAGCACTTCACAGATGATGGACTCAGAAACAATGACTGGCATTTTCTGAATATTTGACTCAATTACCGTTGTTCCTCTGGCACCTCTTGGATTGATAGAGGCATGCTTCCAGAAATCATTCACCATCTTCTTACATATGACAGGATTTTCTTGTAAGGCATGAGAAATCCTGCAGGTGTTCAAACAAACGATCATGAATTTAAACTCCTTGTGATTAGGAGGAGGATCAACTAATCATCCAGCAACATTGTGAGAGTCAATCAACTTCATGGGCGCCTGATCGTCCATGACTGCAGCAAACGAGTTAAATTAGTGATGCATCAAGTGGAACAGACATAGCTTGTGAGTTTGACACATTAATCCTGTAACCAGGACCGAAAACAAGAAAATTTTGTTAAAGATTAATAGGTGTTTTCAGTACAAATAATAAGTTTTCGGTTCAATTTTGTGTTTTCAGTCCAGAAAATTTCAGAAGCACCGAGAACAAAAGGTTTTCGGGTGACCGAACAGATTCTCGGTCAAGGTTTGACCGAGAACATAATTGAACCAAAGGATCTCTGGTTTGACCAAGGGTATTCGGTCAACCATCACCAAAAAACCCTTGAATTCACCATCTTCATCTCCTCAGACACGCCAATCACCGTCGAAGAACAACCTGCAACTTCATATAAAACTCACAACACCATTAATCAACCCTAATTGTTCAATGCGAACATCTAGACGAGTAATATCTCACACTTCAATCGTTTCAAAATAACCCCAATGGCTTCGCAACCTTAATTCGAAAAATCGATTTAGTTTTCATTACCTTTGATGCTTGATGAAAACGAGATGTGAATGTTGTTTAAGCAATTTGGAATTTTGGGTATTTGAGAACGAGAGAGTTAAAGAGTTTTGCAGATTTAAAAAAATATCCAATAATAACCAAAATCCACATTTTAAACTTCTGATATAGAACCATCCGGGCCGAGTGTCTAGATGGGCCGAGAACATACGACATTTGAACCCATTGGGCCAAACGGAATGACCCAAGGATCAAAACCAGCAATAGTCAAATGTCATGAACTAAAACAATCCCGATTCATGTGAAAAATGATTTCTTAACGACATTTGTTTCTACACGAGTAATCATGTGGTAAAAATAAAATTAAAAATAAAATAAAAATCGAATAAAAACTAAACTAAAACAAAAAGAATTTACCTTTCTGGCCTTCAGTAGATTTAGCATATTTTGGGATCAAATTTAAGCTATTTTAAAACAAGCAACACCTTTTTATGAAAAGATCTGAACATGAAATCATATTGATTAAGATACTTTCACAATGATTCATTTTCAGCATTATTGTGACATAGTGAAAAGGTTGATAGCCGGTAATTAGAAACTTAGCATGAGTTTTATTGCGCTAGTGATGTGATTAGATTCAATTAGACATAAAGCTTATATAGACATCACTTATGGACCTATGATGCCCCTTATTTCTTCTCAAAGCGTATTTGGCTTTCCCCGGATCACCCCAATTTGACTCCAACCACCTAGTGCTTGATCAAAAGTTTTTCTATATATAAAAATATTTAAGCTTTAAGGTTGAACGTTGGACTTACATGCCATCCGAACTTACAAGCCTTAGGATGTTTAGGAATTGTATGCCCCACCCCTGTAGTTCCTTGGGACCCCTTTAAGCTTTTGGAAAACAAATTTGAATGACAATAATTTTCATATATATATATATAATGAAATATAATATTTTTGACGATCAAGACACTAACAGGTTCGTGTATGACTGGGTAATAGCTTTTCTGCCTATCATTCGGAGAAATGTATCTAGGGACATGCAAACATCTTTAAACTCTCCACAATAAGTTTAGCAGATTTAGTTTATATCGCTTCAAACTTTTACTTATCATAGAAAGCTACCATACCCATCAATGACTGTTCAAAAGCCTTTTTAGCCTAATAACTTCACATGTTAGGCACACAAAATCAATTTTATCAATCATTTTTCAAAGATTGGATCCATTTTCATTTGAAAATATTGTAAGCTTCTATAAAGCTTTAGCTAAATAATAATATCACTTCCCAGATGATAACTTAGAAGGCAGTTTTAGATTCAATCACCCCAGTCACTTTCAGTTTTCAGGTGAATGGCTATCCTATACATCTACAGGTAGACAATAGGACCAAACATATATTAATACATGTCCTTCAAACTTAGGCAACTGACATAATTTTCAATGAAAGAACCTGAAATCAAATAGGTAAACCAGGACTTAATTTTTTTTTTATATTTAGTCGCCCCAGTCACTTTCAGTCCTAAGGTTAATGGCTATCCCGTGAGTCAAGAGTTGACAACGGGACCAAACATATATATTATATCCGTTGAACTTGAGTAACCGACGTAATTTTAAGAGACAGAACAAAACATGTTTATTTTTTTATATTTAAGAACACATACACGCACACTCTTTTTGTATTTTTCTTTTTCTCCCCCCTAAATTTGTATAGAAATTATGACAAGCAAAACAAAATTATATACAAAATTTAAACCTCAAAAATAGTCAGTCATCAAAACGCAGCATCTTAAGAAACCCTACAAGCACATTAAATCTGGCTGTTCCGACCGGTTTCGTAAATAAGTCCGCCACATTGTTATCAGTGTCGACCTGCTGAAGATGAATTAGTTTCCGGTCGTAACATTCACGAATAAAATGAATTTTGATATCGATGTGCTTGGTTTTAGAGTGCTGAACCGGGTTTTTAACAATGGCAATGGTGGCATCATTATCACAGAAAGTAGGAGTGTCAAGAACCGGGTTTTAGAGTGCTGAACCAGGTTTTTAACAACTATAATCCAGCAATTGATGTTGCATCCAAATGACCTGAGAACAGCAGGCAGAAGCAGCAACATACTCAGCCTCAGCAGTGGATGTGGACACCATTTGTTGTTTCTTTCATTTCCACGAGATGAGTCGATCCCCCAAGAAGTGACATCCAGCAGACGTACATTTCCTGTCAATGTCATCACCTCCATAATTGCTGTTAGCAAAGGCATACAGATCAAATTATGAGTTTTTGGGATCCCAAAGACTGAGCTTCGGCTACCCTTTCAGATATATAAAGATACGTTTAACAGCAATTAAGTGAGAGAGTTTAGGATTAGCCTGGAAATGAGCACATTGACAGATTGCAAACATGATGTCAGGGCAACTGGCGGTGAGATACATTAAGGACCCAATCATTGACCGATAGTGCGTTTGATCTACGGGTTTCCCTTCAGGATCTATTGAAAGAAGAGGTGTTTCAGCCATAGGAGTCGCCGCACTCTTGGAATCTTGAAACTCAAACTTGGCCAACAATTCCTCGACATGTTTACCTTGATGTAACAGAATGCATGTCGAACTTTGACGAACTTGCAAACCCAAAAATGTCGTCATCTCCCCCAATGAACTCATCTCAAACCTTTTCTTCATTACTTCCTCAAACTCAGAACAGAGAGCAGTGCAGGTAGAGCCAAAGATGATGTCATCCGCATAAATTTGAACCAAAATCAGATCCTTTCCAACAGTCTTTTTGAACAGTGTTTGATCAATGGTTCCACGCTTATACCCGTGCTCCAAAAGAAGAGCTGTCAACGTCGCATACCATGCTCGAGGTACCTGATGAAGGCCATAGAGAGCCTTGTCCAACTTATAAACATGCGGCGGATGTTTTAAATCCACAAAACCCGATGGCTGATCCACATAAATTTCCTCCTTTACCTCACCATATAAGAACGCTGTCTTGACATCTATATGATAAACCGTGAATCCCATGTAAGATGCATATGCCAAGAAAATCCGAATAGCCTCAAGACGAGCCACTGGAGCATACACCTCAGTATAATCCAAACCTTCAACTTGACGGAAATCACGAACCACAAGCCTTGCCTTATTTTGAACAATAACCCCAGTATCCAACGACTTCTTTCCAGCAGGCAACTCAACTAACCACCAAATCTTGAGTTTCTCAAACTAATTCAGTTCCTCATGCATAGCGTCAACCCAGCTTGGTTCTTGTAGAGCCATGTTAACGGTCTTAGGCTCAATCTGTGAAATAAATCAAGAATACAAGAAGTTATTGATAGTTCCTATCTGAATTCTGGTTGAGACGCCAGCCAATAACATTGTCAATAGGGTGATCCTGTTGAATTCTTGATGGAATTGACTGATCAGGAACAAAACAGTTTATAGGTAAATTTGTTGGATCTTCGAGGGCTTCAATGAGAGGGTTCTTCCATCCCGATGCCGCAATGTTGTGCGAGTACGAGGTACTGGCAACATATTCATTTGGAATGACATCAGGGAATAGAGTGCTACCAAATATCTGACGAATGACACTCTTCCCCTCAACTAGTGTAGCCTCCGCTGCAGAGGCTCTTGTAAGGATACAGTCTCGGTGGCAATTTCTCCCAGATTTTCCGATGACAGCTGAGTGACGTCTAGAGATTCAGACAAATCAACACTCAGCATATGAGACTTTTGAATATTAGCAGGAACATCTTCTTCATCATCAATAATAGTAGAAGTTCCTGCCCCTGAGTTTTCTGTATCGACTACTGGAAACACATTGAATGGCTTAAACAGTTTGTCGTAGTCAAATAACCAGTTAGGACCCACATGAGCATCAGTCTTATTCTCCTCTAGCCAGCGCACATCATGTGATTCGATGATCTATTTTGATGCCTTCTGTTAGACTCTGTAGGCAGTGCGACCAGCATATCAAACGAAGTAACAATCGTTTGCCTTGGCTTCAAACTTTGGAGTCGATTCAAGATTCAATAGAGTACACGAACAACCAAAGGCTCGAAAATGTGCAACAGTAGGCTTGTGACAATAAACAATCTCATAGGGAGTCTTCATGTGCGATTTGTTGATCAACACCCGATTTTGAACGTAACAGGCAGTTTTGACCGCTTCAGCCCAGAAAAATAACGGCAACTTTGAATCACATAACATCGTCCTTGCAGTTTCGATAAAGTACGGTTCCGTCTTTCAGCAACACCATTTTGCTGTGGAGTACGAGCTGAGCTATAATGACGAAGAATTCCCTTTTGGCACAAAAATGATTCAGTGTAGAGTTCTTGAACTCCGTGCCACTGTCACAAGGAATTCCCTTGAGCTTCAAATTCAATTGATTTTCCATAAGCACCACTAATCTCTTGATCAATTCTGCAGTTTCACCTTTATTCGACAAGAAGAACACCCAAGTGAAATGAGATTAGTCATAGGTGATAACCAAACAATGATTACTGTGAGAAAGACTCAAAACATGAACCGGACCGAACAGGTCCATGTGAAGCAATTGAAAGACACTGGAAATTGTATTGATCAGCTTTGGCTTGTGTGCTTTGCATGATGTTTGCCTGAAGCACAAGCCACACACTTCTCGATTGTCATAATATCTCTAACTGGCAAGCAACAAACAATGCTATTTTTCGCAAGACGGTTCAGGGTTTTGACATTTGCATAACCAAGACGACGATGCCAAAGCATGGCATTATGTTTCGACACTTTCGAAAACAGGCGTGTAATTTCGTCAGGACGTTTTTGTTCATGTCGATCAGGTAGGCATTATCTTTCATCTGAGATCTGACCAAGACCCGCTCCTCTGGTTTGATGATACTAGGCTTCAGAATCAAACATTCCTTGTTGGTAAAATGAGTTGAGAAACCCTTGTCACAAATCAATGACACGCTGAGCAGACTGTGCTTCAACTCCGAAACATAGTTTACATTCTCGAACTTCAGAACACCATTACTCAAAGTACCCTTTTAGTACTCTTTCCCTTTTCTCCTCCTGCAAAGGAAACATATCCTCCATTAAAAATCTGAATATCACTCAGTTGAGATATGTCTCCTGTCATGTGCCTGGAACAGCCACTATCAACAAACCATGGTATGATAATATTTCTCCATAGCTGTTCCTGCACGATGTGCGAGATTAGTTAGTTTTGGGTACCCAGTCCATAGTCATTCTGGGTAAACTTGACTTGTTCAACCGTGTCACGGGCTGCCATAACATGTCTTCCTGATTATCGAAAATCGAACAAGAAGGCTTTGAAGACTTTGTTACCGGAGACTTGGGCAACCATTTGTACTTTGGTTTTAAAACTTTGTGATTTGTACAAAGGGTTGACTTAGTCTCCGGTTTGCGAATGGGAGACACGTTTGACTTTGACCTTTTGAGCGTTTTCGATTCTGAGGCCCACTTGGGTCTCGGAGCCGAAACTATGTTTTCGTTCCGCTTTTGAATCATAATATGCTTGGTCTGATGAGAACTTGACCTATCAGCCTTGTCTCTCCTCTAATCACCGTCAGAGGGCTTTGCCTTATAATACCTCATCTTATTTGAGTTAAAATTATTGTAGGTATTTTGAGGCATAGTCCTCTAATAGCGTCTGTAATATGAAACATACGGGAGACGAGAACAATTTCTAGCAATGTGACCGGGAATGCCACAGTTGAAACAGGTATGCCTTTTAACAGAAATTTTGTTGTGGCCGATTCCCGGTCTTGCTCTGTTGTGTGAGCTTGTTTGTCATCTTTGGACTTAGAATTAGAATTTCTATAGTTGATATTACAATAACCCTTTTCTTTCACAAACTTAGGTAACAAGTGTTTATTTTGACTTTTAAGTTCATCATATTTATTAAGAATCAGATCACTGTTTTTTGAAGTTCTAGGAAAATCAACCAAACAATTGTCTTTGCTCTTAAAAGCAGAGCCTACACACACATCAGTAGCATTTTTATTCAAAATAGGCAAATTTAAAGAAACGATAGAGTCAATGGGAGAGTCATCATCCTCATCAGTCAAATCCTCAACTATTACTTCATCTGCACATGAAGTAAACACATTAGAATCGTTCACCCTGGATGTTGATTCAGTTGTTGTGTCTGAACCAACCGTAACCTTGTCTGTTGCAGTTGACTTATCATACTGCATACATCTTTCTTTTTCTTCTTCTTCCTTGGTAAGAGGAAGCCCAGTGCAATTATTGTTATATGGAGGGGGAACCATGTTGTACCCAATACCCACACCATTATTCTCTTTCCATTTCAACTGTTTTTCTATCATTGACTCAACAACAGCACTAGAGACATCAAATTTTTTAATGTTGAATTCAGCATTTTCGAATTTATTAGTTAACTTTGCCATTTCCAACTTTGATGCATCTAACTCGGCGGTTAGTTTAGCGATTTTCTTTTTAGCATCTAGGTGGTGACAATATTTTGTGCTAAAATCCAATTGAAGTTGTGAAAAATCTTTTTGCTGTGCCTCTATTTTATCTTTTAACGCCTTTTCCAGTTTTTTAAGGTTAGAATTCTCATATTTAATACCCTCCATTTCCCTAAGAAAATTACTATTGTGAATTTTATACAGTCCTACTTTATCAATGCATGATTGAGAGCATAATACAGGACTTACCTTAGAGGATTTCGTGGAGGTGAAGACCATGAAAGCATGCTGAAGATCCCTGACCTGCTACTCAGCTTCGTTTTCCTCTTCTTCAACATCCACTTCAGCAAAATTTGCAAGTTAATTACTGATGTTCAACGCTGCAATTTGATCCTCTCAGGAGAAGCTTTGAGCCACCAAGCCACGCTCACCCACACTTGAACCAGCCACATTTTCTCCTCTTCCACTACTCACTGGAACCAACGCCCTCTCTCTGTTTCCTTCATGGTCGGAATAGTACACTCACAAGCAAAATGACCTGGCTCATGACAGTTGTAACCCTCAAGGAACTCTTGTCAAATCCCACCTTCTGGTTTGCAGGAACGTTCCAGTTGTTTCTGCCTGTCCTTTTAGTGAACTTTTTGGCTCTAAACACAGCCATGGAGATTTGCCAAGAGATGTCCATCTCCTTCATATCATCATCAGATGTATCTGATCCAGCTCAGCAGCCACAACGGGCTGTACCAGGTCTCCATCAAGAAAAGCATTGTAGCAGTTCATAAAACCTGCCATTAAAGCGATGTTCTCTTGTGTCTCCTTAGAAATAGTAGGAATCTGAATGGGAGACTGGCTGGAGGTAGCCATAGGAGTTTGTGGCTTCGGTGCAGGAACCGATTATGGAAAGAAAACAGGAGCAGCTGGTGCGGGTTATGGAGTGGGTTGAACTTGAGCTGATTTGAACACTGAGAAGGTCTGCCGAGACTGTTGCGATTGAACTGGTTGACCATAAGACGACTTAAACAATGAGAAGTTGTCTTGTGAAATGAGAGCATTGTTGGAAGCAATGCTATAACCAGCAGCATTGTAGGTGTTTGCATTATTGATTGCACGCTGCTTGTCATCCATATCACAAGCCTTGATGTAAGGCCCCGTTCTCGGTAACCCTACTTTAGTGTTGGATTTACTCATAAACACAGTTCTAAAATCAGAGTTAATAAAAACTTTCGCGGAATAATTAAAACTTCATGCATTACATTACAAAACATCAGATCATGTCTTAACATACAAGTTGTCTTTTCATAAACATTAACATAAAATAGTCATGATACTTCTTCATAGATTCCAGTCTCTTTAGCTCGTGCCATGTGTACCTCCTCAAGCTAGCTGCCTCAACCTATTTGCCTACGTGCATACTGAAAGTCAGCTATGCTGAGTGAGTTCTAGTTAATCAATTAACATATATTACATTCATATCCTTACTCATACGTGTCCGAAGATACGTATTCATATCTTACATGTTATTACCTCTTTCATACATACTTTATATACATGCATACGTATATACATACTTTCTTTTATAACCATGTGATATACCATAAGCTATTCTATCCTATACATCACAGATATTATAAGGGTCTGGTCCCTAACATCTCATATATTGTAAGGGTCTGGTCCCTATCATCTCAGATATTATGAGGGTCTGGTCCCTTCTGTCTCGAATAACCATACATTTATCATACGTGCATAATTTACATTTCTTCTAGTTATAAATACATACATACTCGTTCATACAATTATTATGTAGTAATACATGTAATACACAACCATACACATATCATACATTTGCCAATCAAGTAAGTGTATTATCTATCACATAGGAGTATGCACGCAGCCCCGAAACATAACAGATAAAGGGAGCTAGAACTCACCTGGAGTCGGTTTCTCTCGCCGTTAATGGTAATGCCCTTCCTTAGTTGCACACGGCTAACTGTACAATACATTATGTGTGTCAATTATCCAATACTACTACTTCCTATATCTAAGTTAATGAAACCCTTAAGTAATGGGGGTCCGGGGGCAGCGCCCCTAGTATCTAGGTCTAGAGGCGACAGCCCCTAGCAGGGTCCAAGGGGCAGAGCCCCTAGCTGGGGTTGAGCTGCCAGGTCAGCTTGAAAAATTTTATTTTCATTAACAGTCCTTTAACAAAAATGCATCACAAAATGAATTTCATGAAATTTCGCATGGAAGAACTTCACATGGAAGAATTTCGCTTCGCATGGAATTTCGCTTCGCATGACTTTTCGCTTCGCATGACTTTTTCGCTTCGCATGGCTGTGCGATGCGAAATATTGATTTCGATTCGCATGGTTGTGCGATGCGAAATCGACTTATGCGAAAATACCTCATTTTCTTCATTTTTTTTGCCATTTTAAGCCAAATTACTCCGTGACTCTTCCTTAGGACCCGATTTTACCCTTTTTATGGGTTTTGGGTTGTACCAACTTTGTATACCCGTGTTTTATGAGGTCCGAACATCACCTTTTTGTCCTATAACATATCCGTGAGGTTATAACTCACCAAGTTTATGTTTTTCTTACATTTCACAGTCCGATCTATCATCCTATCAGTTTGCATGATGAAACCGACTAAAAAAACTTAACCATTTAAACCGAAACCTACCTTTTTGCTTCGGGTTCGGTTCGGATCCGAGACGACTCGAAGATCTAGACGTGATTCCTGAGGTTTGATGACGTTCACACACGAGGTCCTTTCTTCTTTTAGTTCGGGATTGGTTTCGGGTGTTAGAGAGAAAGTGTGTGTGTTTCTTGAGGGTGTGTGTTGTGAAAGGGAGGAAATGGTGAAAAGGTGGAGGGGTTGTGTTATATATAGGGGGCTATGGGCCCCACAACCCTCTCACACTTTCACATCCAATTATTATCCAACATTTACATACAATCAAATTAACGATACATACGTAATAATAAATTTCCTTTTATTTATTACTCTCAAAAGTACGGATGTTACACTTGATAATTGCCATCACTTTAGAAATTGTCAATCTGGTCAGATCTTTAGTCTTCTTAATAACAGCCACATTCAGATCCTAGTTCTACGGCAGTGAGTTGACCAGCTTGTTGTTAATATCAACAAACATGAGGTTTATGTTGCCTGACCTCATCTCCGTGACTACTGAGATAAACCTGTGTAGCTGTTTCTCTAGAGATTCTCCCAAGACATAGTTGAACATGTTAAACTGTTGTCTTAGGAGATCCTGCCTACTTCTCCTCATGTCTTGATTTCCATCAAATACTTCAATAAGGGCCTCCCAAAGTGCTTTAGCAGAATGTAACTCTCTAAACCCCAAGGCAATTTCAAGCGAAAGTGCCATGGTCAAAGTAGCCTGAGCCTTCTCATCCTGCTTAACCTTATCAAAATCTGCATCCGAATACAACTCAATTGGCTTCGTCTCCACTTCGTTAGAACCCTCTCTTTGATAAGTAATAACCTGAGGACCTCTACCAATGCTCCTCCATAGTTTCGCATCTTTTTCCTTCACATACTTCTCAAATCTAAATTTTCACTCAGCAAATCCCTCGGCATTCAACAAACGGGGTACATGAGTGGTAGTCCCATGATTGAATCCAGCTCTTGGTGTAGAGTAGCATTAGAAGACGTTCTAACAGTAGATTGATCCATAATAGCCTTGACCGAAAACTGTGAATACTGATGAAAAGAAAAACCGAAAACAGTGAGTGTCAACCGAGAATTCTGAAAGTTGACCGAGAACTGTCAACAATTTCCGAAAACACAATAAACTGCCCGAGAACGTCGAAATCAACCCGAGAACCTTGAAATCTTCCCGAAAACCTTGAAGTCCATGAAATCTTCCCGAAAACCCTGAAGTCTATCCAAGAACCTTGAAATCTTCCCGAGAACTAATAAAAGCTCAAGATATGAAAATCTTTGAATATTTAACTAAATCCCGAGAATGATGGGATTTAAGTTAAACTCAAGATTTTCCAAAATCAATTCCGAAAACTTTCACCAACCGAAGAACACGAAGAACAGTTCTTCAAGATCCAGAAATCTTTAGCCAAAAACACACCCGTGAATCGCCGGTAGAATCCTTGATATCACCTTTAACCCAGCCTAGAATAGGTCTATAGGCTTTGATACCAATTGTAAGTCCCGAGAAAGGATCTTTCCATGTGATATCAAATAACTCAATGATTATGCGGAAACTAATCAACGAGCCGATTCCTAACACCAAAACAATGATAATTAAACACAATTAACAAGCTTCAAAACACATGTATATTGATATGTCGGGTGCTTAAGCCCTTAACAAACTTACACGGGTGATCGATATTCTTAGACGAACAACCCTACAATAGTAAACACATATCCTATATATAGACCACCAACTAGGCCCAAAACAAACTAAAGCCCACCGAGATCAAATGATCTCGGTTTGCATATATTTACCCAACTAAGCCCAACACTACAAAGCATAAACCATAATCTTTGACACAGCAGAAACTCATTTCTCCCATCAAGCTCATCCCGAATTTCGTCTGCATCATATTCTCGAATTCCTTACATAAACCGTTGTTCGTAGAAAAAAAATGATATCATCAACGTATATCTAGATAAGGAGAATATCGTCTTTCACCGTTTTGTAGAAAAGAGTACAATCCACAATCCCTCGTTTGAATCTGCTATCCATAAGATGGTCAGCCAACGTACTGTACCAAGTTCTCGGGGCTGATAAAGAGCCTTGTTTAATCAGTAAACACGCTCGGGATAATCTAGATCTTCAAAATCAGGAGGCTGCTTCACATACAACTCTTCATGAATTTCGCCATTCAAGAATGCACTCTTCACGTCCATTTGGTACACCTTGAAATTCTTAAAAGCTGCATTGATAAGAATATTTGTATAGCTTTGAGTTGCGCAACTAGAGCATACACCTCGTTGTAATTACCCCACTATCTCGCTTATTACACAATTGCCCCATGTCATCCTTCTTTTATTATTTTATATTGTTAAAATGGAACCTTATCTCCGTGTGAAATATCGATCTTGAGAGAAAATTTTAACCTTATGCTTTTTTTTCTTTTATTATTTTTGTGTGGGTCACATCTAATCATGTTAAGTATATAAAAATGAAAATACATCTGAAATACATGGTATTAGATAAAGATTGTGTCTGATAGGTGGGGTCCACGTAAGATTTATGTTTAATTGAACATAAACATATCGCAAAGCTACTGAAGATTTGTGTGAAGTTTAAAGTGGACAACTATATCTGTAATCATCATTGGATTATATGCATAATAATGTCAAAATTGAAGTGTTGCTTAGAACGTTACCGGTCAATATGATCCAACGCTGCGATATTTCTCACAAAAATATGTACTGTTTATCATATTTTGATTTTATGTTGATTTCACTATTTTGAAAAATTACAAAAAGATTTTCAGTATGTTTTGATATAAACTTTGAAAAGTTAAAAACATTTTAGGTGTGTTTTAGCTTAAAATTTTTAAAATTCGAAAAGATTTTATTTCTAATTTATTTTCAATTTCCGAGCCATGAGAATTTAAAATTGATAAAATCTTAGATTTTACCATCTTGTTCAAAGTTTTACCCATGATTTTAAGTTAGTATTTATTGAGTTTTACTTCAAAATCTTGGTTTTGAAGGGTAAGTTATGGATTTTACAGGTTAAATGGGTAAATTCCATTCATTCGCCATTATTGGTCTTCACTCGCTATGTGTTTACAGCGAATGGAACGTATTCACTAGCTAACTCTAGCGAATGGGCTTCATTCGTATAGTAACTCATATGCTTCTGCTTCATACGCTAAACTAGTGGGAATGAGCACATATTCTTCATATTGGTTAGCGAATGGATGGTCACTCGTTAGATTCTTAACGAATGAACCCATTGATTTTCTTGGAGTGTGTTCCAAGCTTGTGTAGCTTATAAATACAATAATATAACGAATGACATTTCATTCCTCTTCATTACTGTAGCCTCAAAACTCCCTCACACATACCGTCACTTTGCAAAAATTTTCTTAAATCGAATTTGATTGTTTAGGTTGATATTTTCATCATCGTTGATCATCTAAGAGGGAGTACCTCATCTGTATTGATGATTTAGTTGGTTTTCTGGACTGATTTGAACATGTTTTAACAATAAACCCTTGTTAGACTTAAAAGTGATAAATTAACATTCAAAACCTATATTAAAATGTAATAAAAATGCATATGGTTGTTATCGATAATGTATTGATCACTTTGTACCAGGTTTCGATGTTAATGATTCAAGTTTGAGCTTAACTGGAATTCAAATTTGCATGATTGACTTTCTGGATTGTTTAATTTTGACTTTGACCGTTTGTCAATTAACCCATTTGTTATGAGTGTCATTCGTGTCCATTCGTTATGTTTTGATATTCATTCATTGAAATTATAACGAATGAACTCCGTTCGTTATGTCTTTTAATGAATGAACTTCATTCGTTAGTTTTACTAGCGAATGAGGCTCATACTCAAGTTTATATAGCGAATGTAACCCGAATGGATGGATTTGTAGCGAATGAGGTTATACCACTCGTTATAAATTAAGTGTTGTAACGAATGAGGGCAATTTGGTCATTTTCAAGAATATTTTAAGTCTTAACATGCTCGTTTTTACATATAATGGCTGAGGAAGAACAGATTAATGTTCCAGAGAGTGAATAAGAGCATCCTGTCATTCATGAAGCTCAAGTTGTAAAAGAACAACAAATCGAGCAACCTGTTGCTAATCCTAAACAAGAACATGAAGAAAAGCAGCTTGGTGCTTGTTGGGTAGCTGATAAAAAGCATAATATCGTTGCTTTTCTAGGGAAAACTTCTTTGGTCAAGCTTTGTTTGGAGACATGATTAACTTTTACGTCGATCAAGGATTTATAGAGCCATATCCACCAATCTCCCGGTATACTATAGTATCATTCGACCTGTTTGGGAGACGACTCAATATGTTCCTGGAGAAAATCACATCATTGCTGAAGTTCAAGGAAAGAAGGTCATTATCACTGTTCAGGTTATTCATAAAGTATTGGGTTTCGGTGATAATCATAATGATGTGTACGAGTTTGACAATGAGTTGATCAAAGGGCTATTTAGGATATTGAAGTACAATGGGAACCTTAATGCCTCTCAGAACAAAAAGGCACACCTCTACGAGCAATACAAGTATTTGCTTCATGTGTTAATCTGTTGCTTAGGTGGATGTAGAAGAGGTTTTAATCAGTGCATAATCATGATACAGTCTACTATGGTGGCTTTGGTGCTGAACAAGCTATTTAATTTCTCAAAAATGGTGTTTTATCACTTGAAGGAGAATTGTACCATGAAGACACACAAGTTCCTCATGTACCTAAGATTCCTTCAAATGCGTATTGATCATCTAGAGCCAAGCTTACTAAGAATCCAGAGATTACAACTATCTTATACAACTAGATCATAAGAATGAAGACAAAATGAGAAAAATCATGGTTTATAGAAGTCAGACTGAGCTGACATGGCCAAAGTATAAAAGATTGATTGGGCATTTGGAAAGTGAGATATACCAAGCACCACCTAATGATCGTTGTATTCATGACGAATCTGATTCTAAACGTGAAGGTGGTGACGGTAATGGTGGTGTTGAGGAAGCCAGGAAAAGAAAAGCGAAAGGAAAGGCTGTAGCCACTAGCGAACCCAAAAAAACAGAGAACCGGAAGGGGTTTTGGTGTATTCATTTGAGATCCGGAACAGGTGGTTCCAAGTACTGTTCCTGCTATTGTTGTTCTAGTTCCTCCAACATATACTGTTTCTACTACTGTAGTATCTACTCATCCTACACCGGTGTTACTAGTACTCCGGTGGTTACATTGGTGACAACTGCTTCGTCAGATTCAAGCTTTGCTTCCATCCCGAGACCGATTTTACAGTCTATTCAATCTCCAATATCTTTTCCACAACAGACTATGGCTACTACAAGCCCCGCTGTGTCTGTTGGAACAATGCCAATATTCATGTCTTTTAACAGACCACAGGGTCTTATGATGCCTATTCATCCAAATTTCTATAATTTGCCAATTCAACAACAAATGCTTCAGTTGTTGAATTTGATACATTTACAAGAAAACCAGATGCAAGTTGATCGTCAATTTCAAGAATCGATGGGAGTTGATCAGAGGCAAATGATGAAGGGTTTATAGCTTTTAAAGAAGTAGAATAATGAGCTGAGAGCCCTGGAGGCTACTCAGGGGGGAGAAGATAGCGAAACAAGATGAGGTGATCCGACAACTTCAATGCAAAGATGACATGTTGAAGAAGCAAGTGGGAGGTTTTGATCAGCAACCAGATGCCTTAACATCTAGTCCAATGCTCGCTGAACGGGAGTCAAGTGGTAAGGAAATTGTAGTTTACCATGATTTGACTGAAGTCCAACCCATCAACACGCTTAAGGTAAAAATGATTTTATTTGTTGACATGACCGGGGTTGTGATGAGCATGGTGAACACGGATGAAATTGAGGAGGGTGAGTTTGTTGACCACAGTCTAACAAAGAACAAATCGCCATATTGTTGAGCCTGAATAAGGAAGACGTGGAAGAATTGGAGAATAGGGAGGATGCAGAAGTTGAGGATGCTGATGTGCAAGTTGATCCAAGTGTTCCATCTGGGAATACTTGTTACAATGATGTGGAAATGGAGGATGTTACGGCCAAGGAATATCCCGATATGTATACACGGTATAATACTGATGAGAGGATTTCAGTTTTCACTACTGAGCATTATCAAAAGGCTAAGGAATGCTTGAGGAAAGAGAAAGAGAAAGGTAAGAGACCGGAAGCAGAACAAACTTCAAATGGTTTGATTCACTATAATGCAAAGAAGCTGAACAAGTGGATTGAGACGTTGAGGTATGTACAAGAAGAAGATTATATGCAGTCGAAGGCCAGATTGTCAGCTTACAAGATGGAGAAGTTTGTTGTTGTAAGGACGGTAAAGGGTGATATTGTATCGTGGATGAACGAGCCCGAGCTAAAAGTTTGTATTGTCAAATGGGAGAACGGGATTCAGTATTTTGAACATTTTACTGATATTCTCTCAATGCCGCCCTGGGATGTTCGTACCTTGGCGTTCAGACCTTTCATGAATTGTGATGGTTTCAAAATTTTCAAGCCCAGGTTCCTACACGAAAGTATGTTGATGAAATTGATCCTCGCACTGGGTAGAGAAAATTGGTTTTGAAGGTGAAGCCACCGCGTACGTTAAAGAAAGTTCCATTAAAGATTTTACCACAAAGTCTTTATAAGAACTTCAATCGGCGGTACTATGATGAGAGGACGAGCGAATCCGTGATTGTACTGGGAGCAGGAGATAAGATTGAGTTTATTCGAATCTTGGATCCGATGCGGTTGGTCAACCTCTCCGAGTCTGATAATGACATGCTATTTAACAATGACATCAAATGGGCGCACAATAAAGATTATGAACTGGCTATGCAGTTCCAACGAGTCGTTCGTGTTTGTCATGCTTTTGGGATTCATAGTTGTGCCGACTGGAAGAGCAGCCGCTTCAGAATGTGAAGACCGACAAAGTTCAAGACAAGGGGAGTTTGTTGATACATCATTAGTCGTCTCGTTCTTTGTTTATTTATTTATCAAGTTTTGTAATAGATATAATGTATAGGGGTTAGTTTTGACATTAATGTATAGTTCATTCGCTAGGGAATGTTAGCGAATGAACAGTTTTGGTTCCTAATTCGTTAGAGGATGTTAACGAATGAGATGATAACGTATAAGGCCATTCGCTAGGGGAATGTCTAGCAAATGGCGTGGCGAATGTGGCTCATTCGCTATGCTGTATAGCGAATGAGACATCGTCTCCTATATGTACTCCTCTATCTATTTTCTAATTAACAATTCTAAATTATTCACGTTTTTCTCTCGTTACTCTGCCGAATTTCTCTCTCGACTCACACAGTTGCACACAGTAATCGTTAACAATCAATCATATACCAATTGTTGCGTTCATTGTTTAATCATCATACATTACACGTGTATTCAACACAATTGCTTAGTGTGTGATCCTCATAGCATTATATACCAATATCCACATTGTTTGTATGTTGTGTTTGGGGTAAATAAATCCAACGCAACTCATTACCATAACACTTATTTTCTTCATCGTTAATACTGACAATTGAAAGAACCAGATTTCTAGCTATTTAATTAACGTATAATGTGTGACTTTGTAATCTATCAAAGCAGCAATAAACTGACTTGCTTTTCTACGAACGCTAAGAAACAAATGATAAAAACCGAAGCAAAAATAAAAGGTAAGACAAGCAAGAAAAACACCTGCAATAAGTTTCTAAATAACCTTACATTAGTGACCTTAATGTGTAACAATATATTGATCACATGCCAACAATAAAAGCACAAAATATACTTCTGCAATTCAGCACAAAAGACGAGAGTATCTATTAAACTGTTACAAAGAATATAATGCCTAGAGATAAATATAAGTAAACAGTAACATATTTTGAATAGCTATATGTATAATAAGTTATGTTCGGTTATGCGATACACCAAAACCAAACCCGAACTCCACTTTATGGTTTATCCATTAAGGCTTAAGGGACCATCGATTAGTTGTTCAGTTAAGTTAGTTAATTCAGTCACGGCTTGATTAATTCGGTTATTTGCTCAACCCGTAACCTTGACCCCAACAAAAGTCACCACAACATTTCTCCATTATTGTGAAACATTTTTCCATCTCTATTCTCTGATCATGAAGGAAAATAAAGGTGCAAACGAGCCGCGTCGCTGAGCTACTCAAGCTCGGATCAATAAAAGCTCGAAATGAGCCGCGCCTTTTCGAGCTTGAGCTGAGCCCAAGCCTTGTATGAGAAGCTCGTTTAGGCTCGTCGAGCCTTGTTTGTTTTTTGGTTTTGCCTCTTTTAGACCACAATGCATTAGTTTTACATTAACTAGTTGAGCTCAGGCAGAGCCTTGACTCGTTTAAGGTACTACACGAGCTCGATTCAAAAGGAGATTAAGTTTGTTTAATGTTTTTCTCAAAATATAAAAAATAATAAAAAAAGGTATATAAATTAATTAATAAACAATAAACGAGCCAAGTCTGAGCTTTAAAAAACCACTAACAAGTCGAGATCAAGCTTTTATTAACGAGCTCGAAATGAGCCAAACTCAAACTCGAGCCATAATAAGCCAAAATGAGCTGAGCCTTCTCGGCTGATTTACACCCTAAACGAAAGCAATGGTCACACAAGTACCATGCGTGTTGGTATTGACAAAGACCGGATATCAAACTAGTACTTATTAAAAAGTTGTAACAAAAACATATACATTTTTTTTTTGAACGACTAAATATTTCTATATTTCTACACTATGGGTTGAAACTCTTGATCTCCTATTTTACATCCTAACCACCTTACCACTAGGGGTATTCTTTGGGTTAGTTTTTCAGGTTTCGGGTTTTTCGGATCGGGTTATTCGGGTTTCAAAGTTCAAATTCTAGACCCAAAACCCAACCCGTATCTCCCACAGTTTCTTCGGGTTTGGGTTTTTTTGTGTTGGGTTAATCGGGTTTTAAGTATTCTAAAAAACAAACAAATATTAAAAAAACTACAACACTAAAACAAAAGCTAAAATGTTCTTTCTCACTCGTAACGTATATAACCGATAACAAAACAAAAATATGGCAAAACAATCTAAAAAAGAGTAAAATTTTACAAAGTATAACCATAATAAACAATACTAATATAATTGTCTTTGATATGTCATGATTAGAGTGTTTGATTATGGTTGTTTTTAGTCATAAATCGAAAACATTAATAAATAATAAACAGTATATACATAATAGGTGGAATGACAACATACGATATATGCCTATTATTATTTGATTTTAAAACTAAAAGTTTATTCGGGTTGACCTGAAACCTAGAATTGGGACCCAAGAACCAACCCGAATTACTTCGGTTCAGGTTTGTCTTTTCTCGGATTCGGGTTCAGGTTTTCTCGGGTTGGATTTCAGGTTTCGGATAAAACTGACAACCCTGCTTACCACTCCATCAAAATGGGAATAACGGAAAAAACACATACATATCACATGGACTAAATTAACCTTTAAAATAATACCGTCCGTAACTGTAAACTTTAAAACATTTAACTTTTAATACTGAAATGATATTCAACTTTGAAGGGCAAATACGTCATTTAAATATAATAATAATAATAATAATCGGACCGAACCACGTATCTCTCCGCCTATATATACGTTTCCCGTTCCTGCTGCTTCTATTCTTACCGGAGGCCTCTCATTTTCCGGCACCGTACAACCTAATGGACTCAAATTCATCAGAACTGGAAGCGATTTTGAAGGAGATAGAGCTTAGCAATGCCCAAAACGACGATCACGGATGGAAAACGGTGTCGTATAAAAAATCAGGACGTAAATACACTAATAAGGCGCCTCAACAGTACTCCGGTGATGACGTGTTCCGTACGGTTGAACAGGATCTTCGGCGGAGAGTGGTTGAGGTTGAATCTCTAAAAGCTAACGACGGCAGTGATGTGGAGAATCTCGCCGGAGAGGTGAAGAAGAGTAGGCCTAAAAAGTTGAAGAAGCCTAAAGTTACCCTTGCTGAGGCTGCAGCCAAGATTAACGATTATGATCTCGCTGTTTTTCTCGCTCATGTTACGGTAATTCAACATTTTAATACCGAATTTTGATTATTATTATTTTCAGTTGAGTTGATAGGTGAATTTGAACACGAACTTGAAATGTGTGTTGTTGTTTGGTGCAGGTATCGTACGAATCGCAACTGGACATACGGCTCAAGCGATTTGCGGACTATTTCGGTCGGGCGTTTCCGTCGGTTAACAGTTCTCAGTTTCCGCGGACGAGAATACTCAAGGAAGCTACTATCGAAAAGATGATTGATGTAAACACTTTATCTATTTTAAGTAATTTTAAAAGTTTGTTTTCATGCTTTCGGTAGGCTATTTACTTTTATAGTTATTTAGAAGATTTATCAAATGTTCATTATTGTTACATTTTGATGTAGCTTTTGGAATATGTTGCTTTTGAAAAGTCCTTTTTAGATTGATTTCTTTGGTTTATGCAGATTCCCTTGTCGCATATATCTGAGGATGTTTATAAGACCGCGACAGAGTGGCTGAACCACCAACCGATAGACGCCTTTGGGTCCTTTACATTGTGGTCGCTAGATAGCATATTCGCTGACCTGGCCCTCCACCAAGGAAACAGCAAGGCTTCAAAGAAGGTGGTTCAGCAGCCAAGTTCAAAATCTCAGGTATAGTCTATGAGCTAGATAGCAGTATGAACCATAACGTGGTTGGGGATAATGATGATGATGAACATATTGCTTTTAGTGTAGATGCTCTCAAACTACAATTTGTTGTGTTATAGTTGTAGATGCTTTGGTCTTTGTTCTTATTAGGGATTGTCTTGCTTTAGAATCTTGCAAGAATGAGGACTGTTATTTGACTTTGAATGATGAGTGTCTGTTTTTCGTATCTTATAGAGTCTTAGAATCTTCAACAAATGGTTCTTTAGGCTTTATTCTAAGTACAACACTTATCTATGGAATCTACCTTTCAATATTTGTAAATAATGTTTATCGTGATAAAACTGCTATTATTGAAAAGAATGAGATTAATAGCATGAAGTTCTTATTTTAGCATACTTTGTTAACAATCTTCTTTGCACTGTTCAGATGCCTACAATATATATCATTTTGCGCATTATAGCTGTTTTTGTGAGATTAAAAAGCCTAGAGAAAAGGAATGATTGAAAAGAATGAAATAACATAAAAATTTTGTGGGAAATGTTCACTGAATTTATTTTCAAAACTTTCTCCCAAATATCAAACGTTTTGAAGAGAAAAAACTATCAAAGTTTTGTAAACATTGTTTATGACTAAACTACCCTTGATCTATTTTGAATTATTAGCTTCCTGAGTTCCTTCAATTCAAGAACATTAAAAACAAATAAAAAACCAACATTTTTATTGCTTTCTTGCCTATTCATGGAGCATCGTGCAATTTATGACTTTACAGGTTGCCATATTTGTGGTCTTAGCAATGGTATTACGGCGTAAACCCGACGTATTGATCAGCGTTTTACCCATAATAAAAGATAGTCCCAAATATCAAGGGCTAGAAAAGCTTCCGGTCTTATTGTGGACGATCACACAGGTAACTCAAACCATTTAAGATAACTAGTATCATATTTTCTAAAGGTAAAAGGAATTAGCTTCAATAACTAGTTGACTTTTTATAGGCGAGTCAAGGTGACCTCGTTGTTGGGCTGTTCATGTGGGTCCACTTGCTCTTGCCACTAGTTTGCAGTAAATCGGGTTGTAAGCCTCAATCCCGAGACCTTATTTTGCAACTAGTTGAGAGGTTTGAAACTTTATTATTATTTTGGTTCACCCGACTCTTATAGTTCCTATATGTTAATACTTCATTCACTTACTTGTGTAGGATATTATCTTTCCCAAAAGCACGTACAATTTTAGTAAACGGTGCTGTGAGAAAAGGTGAGCGTATGGTGCCACCATCCGCCCTTGAGCTTCTGATGGGATCCACCTTCCCTGCTCCTACAGCTCGTGTCAAGGTCACTCGTGTTTAGAATAACCATAGCTTTTACTTTGAATTTGAATATGAATTTGAAATACATTTGGTGTATCAGGCAACTGACAGATTTGAAGCCATTTATCCCGTCTTAAAGGAAATTTCTCTTGTTGTTGGCCCGGGCAGCAAAGCTATGAAGCAGCTTACACAGCAACTGTTACGCATTGCTGCAAAAGCGGCTGGTCAAGGTGATAAATATTTAGAATATATTATTTAATGTGTTAATTATTAAAATATTTTAAATATCATAACTGTACAGGCAACTCTGCTCTGGCAAGTGAAGCAAGTGACATATTCTTATGGTGTTTTGACTGAAAATCCAGACTGTTACAAGCAATGGGTAACCAACCTATAATGAATGATATTTTAGATATTCGATTATTTATCTTTAATGTTTCTTGTGTTTTCACTGTAAAAATCAAAACAGGATGATATATATCTGGATCATCTGGAAGGTAGTGTGGTTCTTCTAAGAAAACTGTCTGATGAGTGGATATTCACTCAGCTAAGCTTTCGAGTCTTGATCCTTTGAAATCCGCCTTGGAAGAGTTTCAGGGATTAGGTAACCCTTAAACAATATTGTTATGCTTTTTATTGTAACTATGCTGCTTATGTAACAGTTTAATTTTTTATATAGAATGAGAAGGCGATTGCTAGTAGAGATGACCGTGAAGCATTGTTGAAGGAAACCGACAAGCACTGCAAGGCTATTTTAGGCAAGTTTTCGCGCGGGCATGGTTGCTTGAAGGCGACTGTGTTTCTGACAGTTACAATGGCGGTTGGGGTGGCGGTTATCATCAAAGACCATCCAGTATGGAACTTGAAGGAACTGGTCGATGTTGATTTGTCTCGTTTTTTTATTTCTCTCTCTCATTGAGGTATAAGGTTTTCGGGGTAAATAGTTGAAATAACGGGTTGAATGAGATAAACAAGCCCACTTTAGGAGTTTATATCGTTGTGCTTTAGTAAGACATAGAGAACAAACATAGACAAAGGTGGTGTGCTTTTTCTTATTTTTTTTTTAAATAAAATCCTGGAACGGTAATGTTTTATGCGGGTTAATGTGACAAGAATATGTGCTATATTTATGGTTTGTTTTCTCATGATTTTTGTATGTTATACATTATAAAATATTATCATGTTTTCTCAAATCAATGGAGAGTAAACTTTATAAGTTTAAGCTATTTCTTCAAAGGTGTCGATAATAGTCAAGTAAATTGTAACATCTCCCTCAGGAGTATCAATAATTCAATAGTTGGGTACATTGTTCTTTATAAATTGTGTAAATAAAAATCTCGTTTTTTTTAGATTTTCCAAACGAACAGTATTTCTTTGATTTTATATCAATAAATAAATAGTTAAAAATTGAAAAGGCCATTAAAAGGAAACTGGACCAACAGGTGATATCATTTAAAATCCCAATGCAAACAACAATTTCCTCCTTTTTTTTATAAATTTAAACTTATCCTTTTGACATAACTTTTTAGAATAGAGCAAACAAAAACTCAGGCATTGTATAAGAGGCAAATATATATACAACAAAAAAAAATATTATATACAACATGATTAAATAAATAAATACAATGAGAACTACACAAAATACAAATATACAATCTGAACTTGCATTACCAAACTTGAGGAAAAGTTTAGGATCCATGGTTTGGGCCTCTCAATAGTCTTTTAGCTAACTCCTTCCAGTTAGTTGAGGCAGGTGGTTGTGTACTTGGGGCATCTCCAACTTCTTGCTTTGAAGTCAATTCCTCTTCTTGGTTGTAATCTTTCTCGGTTTTTTGTCCGTCAACGGGCGCGTCTCCTCCTCGTCTGAGTTAATCAATGTGACCGCATGAGGTATCTTGAGGCTAACCGCTCTTTCAAGTGCGTCCTTGTGTTCTTTTTCTATGGATTGTAGCCTCTCAAATCTTTGTACTTTTGGTGGTGTTGTAGTAGCTTTACCATCTCTCTCTTGTAATAACTGCAACAAACCAACCGCGCTCTGGTTATGTTTACGAAACAAAAGGTTGCGGGCCCAGGATCCATCTGTTCAAACCCTTCACATGAACTAAACTAAATTTACGTCTCGGTTTATCCAACGTGGCACTACTTCTTTACTTAATAGGGGTCAACTAAGATTGTACTATACATTAGGGGTGTGGATTACTGACAAGACACAGAAACACGACATGAACCTAAAAAGAAGTTAGCGGGTTTGGATTTAGTCTAAACATGTTTGGGTCAGTTTCGGGGTTGAACACACAAACATGTTTAGCTAAACGGGCCATGTTCGGGTCAACCTGAAGGGTTTGCGCTTTAACCATTTTAACCGTTTATTTTTTCTTATAATTTGTTTTATGTCATGGTTAGGTATTTTTGTCGAGATTCAAAAGTTAAAATAGAAATTATAACCAAGTTTTATAAATCAGACATAATTTTGTGTTTTTAGCTATAAATTATAATTTTAGAGCATTAAAATTTAAATAATAATTATAATAATAAGAAGAAGAATCAGGTTAGACGTGTTGTGCTCATACCAGCCCGCGAATAATCGTGTTCAGGAGGTTCATGTGTCTGACACAATTATCGGGTTTCCGATTCTTGTGTGGTTGGGCGCACCAACATGAACCGTACTAAAGATAAAGGCTCAATTAGATCCAATACGGGAAATAGCTAAAAATAAAGCATGTCAAATGGTGGCCCACCATGCAGTCACATACTTATTGTCCTAGATCACTTTATTTATAAACAATATCGAATTAGCAAATAAATTAATTTTGTAATCATACCTAGTATGGTTATTCCCATAACACAAAAGGTAGACAAAAGGGTCAGTGTTAACCGTCTAAGACCAACCCAAGCTGAAACCATTTTGACCCGTTATAAAAGGTCCAAAACCACCCGACCCACCAATTTTGCCACGTGTAATCTTTTAAGATTTGAGCATTAAACATGAAAAAGAACACAAACATATGACTTACTTGTAAAGCCTTTTCCGCTTCTCTTTCGATCCAAATGATTGCATGATCAGACGTAGCATTGCACGACAACACAATATGCTCAAATCTACCATCAACCGGAATTGCTGTTCTCACCTCGGGTGGGAATCTCCCACACCTGTTTACAAGATGCACACCCTCATTCAGAATTAAACTCACTTATTCATAAATGAGTCGACTTGAGTTATGTTATATCTCTAACGAGTCAATTTACCTGCAAAATTTTCTCTCAACAATGTGGAACAATCGACCCGGTGCATAGAGTCTTCTTGGATCACTAAGCTTCTTATGCTCAGGTATAAACGTGTCCCTCATGCAAACCATAAGTAGCAAACAGGGCAAGCTGTCGAAAGCATCAAGGCCTGGTTTATAAATGATAATAACAATAATTTATACCCCACAACACAAGATGGAGTCAATGCATAATATTTAAGACTTTAGCGAACCAACCAGAAAATTGACTCGAAAATATCCTCAAGTGGAGTGGGTGTCCTAGGTAAGAAATCATCCTGTACAAGGTTTTGGTAAACATCATCAGTAATCATTATTCTCTCTTCAAACATGTCTTCTTGAAAGAAAAATGTAATAAATGGTATTTGAAAGTTGCTGAAAGCATGAAATGATAATAAATATATAATTGCAAGAAGTATAGTCGAGTATATGACATTTCAAGTCGGTATTTTTTTTAGTTTATATTCTGGTTTTAGGTAACAGAATCCGAAGCAGTAAGCTTTAACCCTGTAATATTATAAATGGGCATACCCAATATCCACACGAAAGCAAGCAACTGCTAATGAGTAACGGGTGCCTGATTGGTATCATACATTGGTTGGTTATTGTTTCAAAGGGCAGGCCAGCATGCGCAACACTGGTATACTATCCACACACCATTGTCAAGTCATATGGGCCATATACATTTTGCTAAATCACATGGGCTGTAGCACCTATGAGCTGTTATACAAGCTAGACCCAAACAAAAACTGACTGTTTGGTTTTATGTTTTTTAATTAGTGAATTTTATGGGTTCGGTTTCAGCATTTGCTATCAAGAAAAAACCGAATTGGAACCCAAAAAACAGATTAAAAGTAAGTTATAAGAAACTAATAAATGGTGTAGCCCAAATATTTTAGGTCCAAATGTGTGGCAATCAATTAACAAAAGAGCCCAAATGGTAAAACCGTACCAAACGGTTTTCAAAAACTCAAAACCAAATTTTTGGTTTTTGGTTCGATTTGGCCCCAAAACCAACCCATGGACACCCCTCAATTTTAATTTTTAGGTGTGTGATGTAGAAGTTTGCTTTATATTGATGCACTATGTCTGTGGTTTTGCAGAGGTCATATAGATCATGTGACCTCATATGACCCGTATGATATGACAGATAGGCAAGTGCGCAGATTTTGAGTTGGTGTAAAACTGTAAATAAGTTAATTTCGGGTAATTCGGTTGTGCCAACACCCCGCTAGGACCAAATTTTTTTTTTTTGAAAAAAATTATACGTATTCTTATTAAAAATAATATGTATATTTAATGTTTAAACATTATTACAAAACCACTAGCTTGGTCAAGTGGCAAATGGGTATTACTCACAATCAAGATGTTGTGGGTTCTACCCTTACTTGAGACATGTTTAATCTTTTATTTATACAAAAGTTTTTTACACAACCCAAATTATAACCAAGTAAGCCATATAAAAATTAAACTATTTAAACCCAAAAAAATACTCCTTTTACTTGAGGCTCAAAAATATATTCGTCTTCGGCCCAAAAGCTTTTTTGCTTTCTCGGAGCCAGCCTTGGCCAACACTACAACGATAACCGAACCACAATAATCAATTAACCAAATGATCGGGTAGTTGTTCGGTTTGGTTAAGTCGGTTAACTCAGTTCTCTGTATATAACATCAGATTTATTGATGAACAAGCATACCTGCAAGATCACCGAGTAAATAACATCAGCATACTTAACCGCAAGATTCAACGACATACACCTAGTGGGCGCCATCGCATAACATCTCACCATCTCTCTTGGTATCCCACCGAGCATATCCCGGTGGTTGACCACCAACACCGTCAGCAACGCAGCCACACCGGCCCCCAACGAGTGGCCAACAAACACCATCTTATAACAACTCCCATTCTCCACCCACAATCGCCTCAAATTCTCCGAATCCTGATTCAACACCCACACCGCGGAATTCAGCAACCCATGGTGCACATAGCCCCCATCAAACATATGCTTCCCCAACTTATTATCCAGCAACATTTTAAAATCACTCTCTTTTCCCAAATTCAACCCGCGAATGGCCGTTACAATCTCACGGCGCGTGTGGTCCAGGTATATTAAATACGGAGGCGCGTGGCCTAGGGTGTGCTCGTAGGCCACGCGCTTGAAGACGAAATGGGGGTTTAAGCGGTAGCCGTTGGATGGGGGGAAGTGGGGGTGGTGGAGGTCGTCCTCGTATACGGCGAGGGCGATGCGGCAGAGATGGGGACGGGTTCGAAGTCTTGGGCGGAGGCGGGTGGCCAGGAGGCGCTGTCGTGGGCGCCGGTGTGTGTGCAGCGTTTCCAGCCCCATCGGAGGCAGCCTAGGCCGACAAAACATCCTACGCAACAAGTGGACATGTGTGGTTTCTGAATTATTAATGTTTCAAGAGTGCAATTTTTGTTGGTGGTGGTGGTTCTGGAAATAAAAGTGGAATTGGGGGGAAAAGTAGTTGAAGAAGAACAGTTGGATGTTCAAGACTGCGTTGACGTTCTAGAAGGTCTCCATTAAGAATTTTCTTTAAAAGCGAATATTATACGTGTGATTCTTTCTAAAGCAGTATGTATGACACTACATGTCTGATTCACTCAATAACAACAATTTTTTTATTTAGTATGAAATAATGAAGTGGATGAAAGAATATACTCACTGTGCTAATAAAATAGATAAATGAATGAAATAAATCATTACGTAGCATGTAGCGTTATTTAGTAGGCGGGAAAAGTCGTAAAAAAGAAAATTAAAATGGTGAGTGGCGGTGGTGGTCGTGACTTTAACGGTGGTGGGCGGTGATGGTGGTTGGTGGTGGGCGATGGGAGATAATGGTGGTTGGAGGTGGGTGGTGGTGGTGGGGTGGGTGGTGGCGGGTAACGGTGGAGGTGCCAGTGGTGGTGGTTCGTAGCGGTGGCGGTGGTGGATGGCGACGGTGATGGTGTGGTGGTGGTGGCCAGGGCGGGAGCGTTGGTTGATGGAGGTTGTAGGCAGTGGCGGTGGTTGGAGACAATGGGAGGCGACGACGGTGATGTTGGTGGTGGGTGGCGGTAGGGGGCTACAGGCGGTGGTGGCGAGGGGCGGGGTTGATGGTTGACAGGGGTGGCGAAGCAGTTGACAGTGATCGTGATGGTTGGTGGTGGTGGCGGCAACGACGGTAGTGGCTGGCTATGGTGGTCATTGGTGGTGGTGGGGGGGCGGGTGTGGAAGTGATGTAGGGTGAAAAAAGGAATTAAATAAAAAAGAAAACCATGGGATAAATAGAATGAAATTAGGATGTTTTATGAGAAATTGAATGGACTTGGTAATTAGTAATAGGTGATTCTATTCTATTGATCAATCAAACACACTTTTTTCAAACCTTTACAATATGTCATTCCATTCCACCTCCATTCATACATACCAAAGGCTATCTAAATAGAAAATCCACCACTTTTGAAAAACCTTGAGTCATGTTTTCAAATTTGAGACCATAAGATCCCAAGCTTTAGGGGGTGTTTAAGATTTCTTATTTCAGTCTCCTTATAACTTATTGTTATAAGTCATTAGTTATCAAAATGTAACTTATGACTGATTTCCATCAAAGTTATAAGTCAAAAGTAGGGTATATAAACAATCCCAAACACCCCTTTAAACATTACCGTGTAGCATTGAACTTGACGCTACCTTTAAGAAGCTAGAGTTCAGTACTTCGGTTTTATTTGGAATAATATTTTTGAACATTATTTATTTTTAAGTTCAAAAGTATTATTTAAACTAGTTGTAGAGCCCATGTCACACACGGGATAATTTAAATTATAAAATTATAAGTAAAAAAAATAATTACATAGCGTATATGAAAAAAAAATGTATTACATCTATGCTTGTATTTATATAATGTGTACATAAATTGATTTTATTTATATCATTTTGATTTTTTTAAATGAACTTAATAAAAAAAATGCCCATGCAAAAAGTACCCGAGAATGTTTCTTTCTATTGAAAAATTCATTCTCGGTGCCATATATGTATAATTGAAAACTTTTAGTTATGAATCAATTTCGGAAATAAAACTTCTCATACGATAGTAGTTCTAACCACTCAGCCTAAATACAAAAGGAGCGTGACCTTTATTGATATATTTATCAATTTACCACCCATCAAAGGAAAGTAGAACATTAAATTGTAACAATGGATGTTCTTCAAGAGCTATGTTTTTCTGAGCTACACCATGAAAAAGATTTTGATAAGTTTCAGAGGGCTTCTCGACTTTGTCATAATGACAACATAAAAAATAACATGTTAACCCATTTAATTTTGTGAATATTCATTTGAGCATAGTTTTGCGTGACATGCTTCTCATACAACATTCTGATCACCATTAAAGAAAAAATTAATGTTGACATAAATATTTCAAATTTGATAAAAGTTAGAAGCATTGATAGGCATTGGGGGTGGCAGGTCGAAAGTGTTCGCAACTTTACTTATATTTTAATAGTTGAGGGAAAAATAGTCAGTTTGCCAAATCCCGAACCTTTTGATTATTTCAAAAAATGCTCTTAAAAATAAATTTGAAACCCAAATCATGTTTAAACTTCTAACTTTCATACTTTTAACATTTTAAAGTCAACACTTTGAACACATAACAAATTTGACGATAAATCTATTTTGCATTCTCAAACTTTTAAAAATACTCAAAATTTTTATTTTTGACCCGTTATAAATTTTAACCTAAATGCAGTTAACCTGTACCAAACAATCAATTTACAAACTTTTGACCCATAAAATCAAATTTAAGGTCCATAAAAAACCCGAAACAATTTTCATTTCAGAAACATAATTTGTTGTTGATTTTTGAAATTCACCAAGTATTTTGAAATATATAATATAATAAAATAATATGGTAATATTTATATTTATAAAAATATATAGATATTATATAAATATAGTGTAAAAGGAAAATGAATCATTATTGATTTATTACATATATTAGAATATATTAGTTTTGGAGGAAAAAAAATTGTGAGAATTAATCAAAACATGACAAGTATCCACATTTATTTTACTTTATTAGAATAAGTAGATTAGTCCTTTCTTTTTTCTCTTATCTTTTTATCTTGAAACTAGCCCACATGACAAAAAAATCTTAAATGAAAAGTCTTTAGTTCAATCTCAAGCAAAAAGGAAATTGCTATAATGTAGGAGCTAGTAAGGATAGATATGTAAATTTGCCTTAGAAATTGGTCTTTTTTTTTAAATAATTCATTATACTTTTGTAAATTATATCTTTCAATCAATTTAGAATGTTTACGGTCTGATTTGTTGGTCGATTTTGGCTGTAGTTTTAAACCGAACCACTAACTATAGTTTTTTGAGAAGTTAAATCAAACCATTGGGTTGATATATTTTGATTAGTTTGCGGTTCAATCCGTTTCAACTGGTTTTTAAATCCTAGGTATTAATTTTTCATATCTTTCTTATTTACTTTTATAATAAAATAAATAAAATATGAGTACGTAGTTGAATGAAAAGAAGAAAGGAAATATAAACAAGAGGGGGTATGATAAATTGTTGAGAAAACTAGTTTGAAAAATATTTTTAGAAATTAGAATCACACTTGATTATTTAATAAATATTTTTACAAATGCATGCTAAATTGTAATAATGTCTTTTTTATGATTATGAAAATATTCATATGTGAGTTGAATACTAACACATCGCTTACGGGAAATGAACACGGCTTTGTTGGTTTAAATGGTGGTGGCGTTTTAAAAATGAGAAGGGGAGGCTTTGGTGGAAGGTTGTTTGGTCATTTTACCATTCTTACAGATCGTGGTTCGCGATTCCGGCAAAGCTTTCGAGTGTTGGTGCTTGGAGCCGAATTGTAAAAGTCAACTCAGTTCTAAAAGAGGTAGCTTATGTTTCAAAGGTTCAAATCCTCAAGTAGTCAGTACAATGATTGTGAGTCCACTCGTGGAGGTCATGTACGTGGAGGAGGGCGAGGACGAGGTGGTTGCGGGTCGAGTTAAAACCAAAGTCATCAAGAAAACGCCATGAACCGAGAAAACCATAAACATAAGGGCAAAACCCGGGACCTCTCAAAAGTTCAATGTTATCGATGTGATGAGTTTGGACACTTTGTTCACAAGTGTCCCAACCGAAAACAGAAAGTTCAAGGCGAAGCAAAGTTAGCCGAAGTATCCGAGACAAGGGATCCTTCTCTGTTTATAATGAAGAGTGTTCAGGAAACGGTGTTGTTGAATGAAAAGAAGGTTATACCCGGAAACTACGAGACCAAAGATGGTGATGAATGGTACTTAGACAACAGCGCGAGTAACCACATGACGGGTAACATGTCTTTTCTTTTCTGAACTTAATAATCGTGTGGTAAGGGGTCGATTTTATTTGAGGCAAAAAGTGGTGAACATCGTTTGCTTACGGATGTTTATTTTATACCGAGTCTTCGAAGCAATATTATTAGTCTCGGTCAAGCCTCAACATGGGTGTGATATTCATATAAAAGATAACTACCTTACGATGCATGATGGGCAAGGTAGGTTATTGATAAAAGTGACTCGTTCCCCTAATCGGCTATACCGGATACAACTAAAGATTGGTAAACCAATTGGTTTACTTAGTCGAATTGAAGAAACAAGTTGGTTGTGGCATGCTAGTTTTGATCACTTGAACTTTGAATCGATTAAGCTAATGGCTAGGAGGGAGATGGTTGAAGGGATGTGTGGTGTTACCCATGAAAACAAGTTATGTGAATCTTGTTTGGTCGGGAAGCAAACGAGGCAATCCTTTCCTAATTCGGCAGAATTTAGGGCAACTCAAGCCTTAGAACTTGTGCACGGTGATCTGTGTGGACCGATTACCCCTCCAACAATAGCGGGCAACAGGTACGTGTTTGTTTTAATCGAGGATTACTCAAGATTTGTTTGGACGTATTTGTTGAAGGCTAAAGATGAGGCGTTTAAGGCTTTCAACAAGTTTAAGGAATTGGTTGAAAATGATGTCGGGAAAAGGATCAATACGTTTCATACCGACCGAGGTGGTGAGTTTACCTCACATGAGTTCAACCAGTTTTCTAACATGGAAGGCATTCAAAGACATCTAACGGCACCATACACACCTCAACTAAACGGGGTGGTTGAAAGACGGAATCGAGCCTTATTAGAGATGACACAAAGTATGTTAAAAGCAATGAGTGTTCCGAATTACTTATGGGGTGAGGCAATCCGACATGCCACGTGCATCGAGAATCGGATTCCTACTCGTGCCCTAAAGGAGAAAACGTCATACGAGACGTTAAAACAAAAGAAACCGAATAATTGCTCATCTTAAAGTATTTGGTTGTATGGTGTATGCAAAGATAGTGGGCACTTACTTGAAAAAGCTCGACGATCGTTCAAGGAGTTAGTTCATATCGGAATCGAGACCAGGTCCAAAGCTTACCAGTTGTTCGATTTGAAGACCCAGAAGGTTGTGATAGCTCGTGATGTGGTTTTTGATAAGAAGAAGACGTGGGTTTGGTCTAATTCGGTCAAACCAATGAAGAAACGGAGCAAGCACCGGGTTTATTTTGGGTTGATTGGAACGGGGTTATTGATACCGGAGTTGGGCAAGTTGTAACCCAGCCTATGGGAAGCAACATCATTAGCGACGAAAATTCAACTTTGTTACCAAATTCAGCTACAGAATCAGCGACGGCTTCTGTCGTTAATTCATACAGCCCATCAGTACCTTTAGCGACAGATTCTAATACTCTGGTCGCTAATTCCAACAACTCAGCAACTAGTTTACCGACACCAGTAATAACTATTTTAGCGACAACAGCACTTGACGAACCAGGAATTAACTTACGAAGATCTACACGTGTTCCGATCGCACCGGTCAAGTTCAATGATTATGTCCTATGTTCGGAAGTGGAGGACATTGAACTTCTTTTGTTAGAAGAAGGTGAACCAAGGAATTTTGGTGAAACAAAATCCAAACCGGAGTGGATAAAGGCTATGCAAACGGAACTCGAATCCATTTGAAGAAACGACACATGAAAGTTGACCGAGTTACCGAGATGGGCTAAAGCTATCGAATTGAAGTGGGTTTTCAAGGTGTTAAGAAATGTGGATGGTTCGATTAATAAATATAAAGCAAGACTCGTGGCAAAGGGTTATGTGCAACAACCTGGAGTCGATTTTGACGAGGTCTTTGCCCCGGTGGCGAGACTTGAAACCGTATGTATGCTTATTGCCATTGCAGCTACTGAAGGATGGCAATTACATCATGTGGATGTAAAGTCAGCATTGTTAGCGGTGGAGCATATTAGTGGCAAGGAACATCGAGCTGACATTCTTACAGAAGCACTTCCGAGAATCAAGTTTGACGAGATGAGAAAATTGCTTAGCGTTGAAGATCTCCTAGTTTCGAGTCGGAAATTAGGGGGTGATTGTTGGTAATTTCCATCTTATTAGGCCCGTCACGTGTAGGTTAGCGGGTTAGACCTATTGGGCCTATGGAATTCATTAAAGATGTAATGGGTTTATAGGGTTACAATTGGGTTTTTATATTTGGGTTTTACTTGTTGGCCAAGTTTGGGTTACCCTATAAATACATAGTCATGTTAGGGTTATTGTATGATGAGAGAGATTATCGTATTCAAGTTTTAATTTCTTGATTATAATAATACGTGAGATTTACCCTAAATATTGTGTGCTCGTTCGTGTTTCCGTTATCAATTCGTTATTGAGAGATTAGTTTGTTTAGGCTAGGGCTATTAGCATATGTAACAACTCATGCACTCAGTTTATAACATAAGGTTAATGCTGATTAATCTTCTAGTAAGTTCACCAACTACAAGTCTACAAGTATACACTCGTGAATATAGTATTATCACTACACAAACAAGAGTAATTTTAAGTTTGAATAAGGTAACGATGCTAAATATTTACTACCAACTTTAAGTTACAGCACATGTACACCATAGACAATCTTACCCATATTACCAAAGTTTCAAATATATTAGTATATTGTCTGATAATTCGCACGAGGCCTAACGTCTTTCATCATTTTTAGGAACGGCCCTGCATAAGGTGTATACATATAAGCGTAAGATCATATCTACGAATTTCTCGGTATAGTCCATTCATGGCATAGCATTTTATGCATATATATATACTAGCAGAGACCCGCGCGATGCAGCGGCGGCGGTAACAATTCACAACACGGGTTTTCTATTCTCCTCATATAATCGCTTTATACTTCTGACGAATTTTTCAATCATACTCTTGCAATGATTTTGATATTCCACAAAAAGATTGCATCATAAATCAACATATTTCATAGCTAAATGTAAAAAGATTCATTTTACAAAGAACATGTCAAAGATCACTTCAACAATGCGTACATATTGACAAATAATTACACTACAAATAGCATGCTAGAACCACCAATCTTATCATCATGACCGGGTCTGAGTGAAGAGTCAGCATCAATCCGTGGTTCAAGACTTCATTCTTGATGCTCATTTTCAATGAAGCCTCTACAAAGATTTAAGAAATAAATTAAAATTGACCAATAAATGAACCTTTTCATTTAGTTGTAACTTCTTATAAATGGTGGCCCCAAAACAATATTGAATATTTGCAAATTATAAAATATAAAAGAGACATATGAACACTTCGATTGTGTAAACGTAAGAAAAAAAGTGTGAAATCAACTTTAAACTCTTCAATTTTGAAAAATCGAGCAGGTCAAACGGGTTGGTTAAATAGGTCAGATGGGCTTATGCAAAAAGATTCAATTTGATTCGGGTCAAAATGAATTATTTCCGAAATAGATTCACGTCAAAAGAGAGATTTTATAGACCCACTATAGAGAAACAAACCTTGATGAATTGATGCATTCCATTTTGAGTCTTTTGAAGCCGGTGCAACCTGGGTAATCAAACAAAAAATAATAACAATAAGCACAAACAATTGATAATTTTTGGATTACTCCACATAAAAATGCACTATTTGGTAAGATCTTTTATATTCTATACAAAGATGTTGAACAATTATAACTAACTTCTACAATTATGAAAGTTTGACTTTTAAAAATTCATAACTGACTTCCATAGGTTCTCTAGATTTTGTGATTTTACTCTAGAAATTATAAAGAAAGCAACTAAATCTATTGTTACACCACATAAATGAATTGGTTATAAATATTGATGGTATGACATGATTCGAAAACTGTTGTTTAACTTTTGAAAGTCATTCTTTGTGCAGATTTGTGATTGTGCAGTATTGTTTATGCCCATATTCCAAATTAACTGTATACATAAAGAGAAAAAAGAAACGGGAATAAACATTAAGAAACCTACATTACTACCAAAAACACAGACAAACAAATTAGTAAGAAACTGAAAAAGCATAAACCAATCATCCTCTAGTGCACCTAAGGAAACACTATAACAAACCTAAATTATCTCAACACATTCAAACAAACCAGTTACTAACACAAAATCAGAGACCAATCACAAAAGCATAAACCAAAGTAAGCACGTACTCAAACAAACAAAGTAAGCACATACTTACAGAAACATTAAAACGCCACTAAAAATCAACTCAAAATTTAAAAACCTAGATATAACACATAAAAGAAGATTACCTGACGCAAACGATACACTCCTTTAGTGATTGCGACCGCCGATTGTAAACCGTATGGTAGCGTACTCCTTTAACGCATAGACGACCAACAATAATACCTTGATTGGCAGACACTGAAATACGAAAAATAAACACACATAAATCAAACACAGTTGGAAATTAAATAACAAACTAACAGATTGAAAAACAAATGACAGTTTGGTAGGATGCGAGAATAAAGGCCTTCAACTAATAGTTTACACCCCTACCACTAATAGTGCATTAAATTTAAATATAATCACAAAAACTATATTAGCACAATCTTAATTATTATTATTATTATTTATTTATTTATTTTATTTTTTGCATAAACCAGCATAGGAGTTTGTAAGCATAAAATGGGCCACTTTCGACCCGTTACACACCATTGTTCCTTCTTTCTTAAATTTAATTTGACTCATTTGACACTTTCTAGATTAAACAAAACTGAAACTCCATTCTAGGTAAATCAGTAAATGTTTATAAAATATACAAAATAAAAATAACACAAGAAATCAAACCTGTCTACTCTAACTTGATGTGGGCAAGCTGTAGGGATAAAAACTGCTTCACTAAAATATTGCAAAGATGTTCATGGTTTCACAACCGATATGCCAGCTGATTAGTCAAATAAAGTACATATTAATACCATCAAAGCAATCAACACATTAGTTGTAGACTGCAATGACCGATATGCCTGGTAATTAGTCAAATAAATTAGATGTTAAAGCGCACACATCTGCACCATACCGGCGGTGACTATCTTTAGAGTTTCGAAATGGGTTCATATGTCTTACTCTGTAACGACCAGTTTACTAAAAGACTTTTTTACCAAACTACTCATTTAGAAACATACACTTTTGAAACTCTAAATTCTTTTACGAAGAAACCGCTTTTTTTTAAAAAAACTTATCCTTTTACCAAGATTTTTTTTTACCAAAAAGATCCTTATTTTTTTTTTTCAAGATTTCTTTTTCGAACCAAATCTTATTTGACTAAAGAAGGGTCTAACTTCAAATGGCACAATCTCCACCTCCATATTCAATTTCAAAGACCATGAAGTTTTTTGCAACCTCATCTGTGCATATAATTTGAAACAGACATATAATAAAACACGTTGAGAACTTCATGTTTTTTGTTAATTTTTGCCAACAAAACTGTTTACCTTGAGATACTCGTCCACGCCACTTTTCATATGCCTGGCTTTCAATGCAACATCAACTTCTGACAGAATGCGCGATGATTGACTAATCTCAGCTAGCAGATCAATCTGAAAAAGTGAGACCGGATGATTCCAGAAATCAGTTTTGATGCATATTCATATCACAATTGTCTTCGTTAAAAATGGAATATCATTATAATAACATTTAACACGTTAATTATCAACAAATTAATAAAAGAAAATAAGACAAAGAGACCTTCAAGTTGTGTCAGGTAGCCTCATGTTGTGTGGAAACGCACAGAGTACTATATTTCACATCCGAATGCCGCTTGGGGAACAAAATCTCAGAAATTGAAATTGTTAGAAATATTTATGTGGCTTTTGATCATTTAACATTTATATGGACTAAATGTGTGTAGCCCCATAATAAAGGTATCTAATGTGATGGGAGTTAATACTTTAAGGGGTTAATATGTAAATATGGTGGTTAAAAAGATTGTTGAGTCGTTGCCCTAATTAACTGTCATCATCATACGATCGTTCTTCCATTCACTCATACGATCACCTGGACAAAAACTCTATAACACCATAATTCAATTCATCTTAATTGAAGGGCAATTAGACTCATAATCATCATGGCATCATCATGGCATCATCTTCATCAAACACTCAAAGGAATCAATCTTCTCAATCAAGTAAGTTTTACAACCCATTATAAGTGATAGATTAATTTGGGACTTGTAGAATTGGTATCGTATGTTGAAATTAATTCAACATGTGGCATCAGAGCCATGTGTTCATATCCAATTTCATCAGTCAATCATGAATTGTTTTCTGGAAATCAATCTTTGATTTGGGTTTTATTCATACGACGTTAAATATGATTCTTTTTTCTGGAAATAAACAAACCCATACTTTTGAGAATCACGTACGAAAGAAAAAAAAATAATTATAATAAAAATTGACTGTAAAGAATTGGATTTTGCATTGAATTAGACTAATGGACATTAAAATTTTGTGGATGTTAAAATTCTGTGGGTAGCACTTTAACTAGACTAATGGACATTAAAATTCTTTAATTTGTTTCTGATGTACATTAAAATTTTTAATTTGTTTTCTAAATTATTTATGGAAACTAATGATATAAGAAAGTCAATGCAAATGGGTTACGTGTATGGTGATTATACTTTCACAAATTTCCAAATCCTTAATGAGTATTGGAATACAAATTAATGGAATATTTTCATGAATTAAGTAGATGATTTATAATTCATGTGATTCTTTTATGTATTCATAAAAGGAATATAGAAATGAAATCAGTATGCATACCTACTGTATTATGATGATTGGTTTTATTAATATATATTGTTTCCATTTAAAATGACATGCACTTTAATTGATGTGAGTAATCAAACCAACAGGAGATTACTCAAGTTAATATAAGCACTAATATTAAGCCACTTAATATACATTATTTAAATTGTCATTCCATGAACCCAACGTGAATTGGTTTAACAATTTAAATGATGGAAATAAACATATTTGCTTCATCTTACCCAACGGTATTTTGAAATACATATGTTTAAGAAATGATTTATTATAGCATTTTAAGTTCCATTATTAACTGAACCAACGAGATGTTAATAGTTGAACATGATACGTATTTTTTTTACCTATTATTTGGTGTTAGTAATAGGTCATTATTTCATATCTGATATGTTTTTATTTCGTATCCTACATATGTTTCGTATAGTCATAACTGAGCATAATATTTATTCTTTTCATGCATCAGCATCTACTTTACGATCAAGTTCCAGTTATTTGCACGGAATAGAACCTTTGAATTATTATTAACTTTGGTACTTGGATAGAACAAGTTAACTTGGCCTTGGGATTTATGGACCTTGATTATTCTTTAAGGCATGATGCTCCTCCTCCTCTTGCCGATAATTCGACGGCAGAAGAAAAGAAAATTCATGATTGGTGGGAGTGTTCTAGTAGAATGTCTCTTATGGTAATAAAGAATTCAATCTCTCCTACCATTAGAGGAGCTATCCCTGATTCAGAAAATGCTAAGGACTACTTAGACTTGGTTGAGGATCAATTTAAAGGTACTTCAAAAACTAATGCTGGTATCTTAATTCTTAGAATGTTAACTACCAAGTATAACAGGATTAGTGGTGTGCGTGAGCATATCATGATGATGAATGACATGGCTAACCAATTGAAAACTCTAGACATGGAAATTAGTGAAGGTTTCTTAGTTCACTTCATTATGACATCTCTCCCTTCTCAGTTTGATCTTTTTAAGATCAACTATAATACTCAAAAGGAGAAATCGAAGATGAGCGAATTGATTGCCATGTGCGTTCAGGAAGAAGAACGCTTAAAGCTAGAAAAACATGATGTTGCTCACCTAACCACTTTTGACTCCAAGAAGAAAAAGAGCACATTCAAAGGCAAGGGTGAAATGGAAAATAAGTCAAAACCCAAAAAGTTCTCTACCCCTGGAGCAAGTACTAGCATAGCTAAAAGCACTCCTAAATGTCGTCTCTGTCACAAGATAGGACATTATCAAAGGAATTGCCCAAAGTTTATGGAATGGCTAGCGAAAAAGGTATTGCCCTAAATCTTATGATTCATGAATCACTTAATATTAATGTTCCCTGTAATACATGGTGGTTTGACTCTGGTTCCACTGTACACATTTCTAATTCTTTATAGGGATTCCGTACAATAAGGAAGCTGGGAAGAAACCAGCGGACGGTTAAAGTGGGAAATGGCTTGGTTTCTGAAGTGGAAGGCGTGGGGACTCTTTCTTTAGTTCTGGAAGGAGGCTTCATTTTAAATTTACCTGAAACTTTATATGTACCAACTATTACTAGAAACTTAATTTCTGTTCCTAAACTAGATCGTGACGGATATGTATTTGCATTAGGAAATGGTAAATGTATTATTAGTTTCAATTTCCGCAATGTTGGTTATGGTCTATTAGAAGATGGTGATCTCTATAAATTACGTTTAGATCAAAATTTTTCGAAATCCCTATTTTCTTATAATGTAGAAGAAAACTTCGCATGTAAAAAGAGGAAAAGAATTACAGAGACTTCATCTAAATTGTGGCACCCAAAGATTAGGCCATATTTCACGAGAAAGAATGAATCGACTCGTGAAAAATGAAGTACTACCAAAACTAGACTTTTCCGATTTTGAAGAAAAATGTGTTAAATGTATTAAAGGAAAAATGACCAAGAAAAATAAGAAAGGTTCCACTAGAAGCACGGGATTAGTTGATTATATCCATACTGACATTTGTGGCCCTTTTCTTACGGGTATTGGAGGGCATAAGTCGTTTATTACTTTTATTGATGACTATTCACGTTATATGTACTTGTATTTAATCTATGAAAAATCTGAAAGTTTAGAAACTTTTAAAACCTTTAAGGCTGAAGTTGAGAATCAACTAGACCGGAAAATAAAGGTTGTAAGATCAGATAGGGGTGGGGAATACTACGGCCGACACACCGATGTTGGACAAAGCCCGGAGCCTTTTTATGAATTCTGTAAGAATCACGGTATAATAAATCACTATACCATGCCCAGGACTGCTCAACAAAATGGTGTAGCTGAAAGGCGTAATTGTACTCTTATGGATATGATACGTAGTATGTTGGCTAATTGTGATCTCCCTTTATTTCTTTGGACCGAAGCATTAAAAACAGTTGTCCACATACGTAATCGGTTCCTTTTAAGTCTGTCCCCAAGACTCCATTTGAACTTTGGACGGGAAGGAAACCTAATTTAAATTATTTTAAGGTGTGGGGATGTCCGGCTGAAGCTAAACTGTATAATCCACATTCCAATAAGTTAGATATGAAAACTGTTAGTTGCTCTTTTATTGGATACCCTGAACGTTCGAAAGGATACCGATTTTATTGTCCTTCTCATTCTACCAGAATTGTTGAGACTAGACATGCTGAATTTCTTGAGTTTACAAACTTGAGTAGGAGTAACGGTGGTAGGCAAATAAATCTTCAAGTAGAAACTAAAGAGGCACCATTCAATGACATACCGGTGCCCATTAGTCAGCCACTTGAACCACCTAATGATTTGCCGGTTTCTCATAATAATAATGTTACTAACACTGAGAATCCATCTACATCAAATCCATTAACATCTCAAGAGGTAAATGAACAAGGGACTCAAGAACCGCCATTAAAAAGGTCTTCTCGGCCTAGGAGACCCATAGTTTATGATGACTTTGTGACTTACCTTCATGAGACTGACTTTGAGTTGGGTAAAATAAATGATCCAACTACTTTCAAAGAAGCCATGAATTGCGACCAATCAGCTAAATGGTTGAGTGCCATGGAAGATGAGTTGAACTCAATGAAAATAAATAATGTTTAGGAACTTACTGAATTGCCAAAAGGTGCTAAGCCTGTAGGTTGTAAGTGGGTCTATAAAACTAAATTAGACCCTAATGGAAACATTGAATGTTATAAAGCACGTTTGCTTGCAAAAGGATATACTCAAAGAGAGGGAATTGACTATCAGGAGACTTTTTCTCCTGTGTCAAGAAAGGACTCTCTAAGAATAGTTATGGCCTTGGTAGCACATTTTGACTTAGAATTACATTAAATGGATGTTAAAACTGCATTCTTAAATGGAGATTTGCATGAAGATGTGTTTATGAAACAACCTGAAGGTTTTGAGCCTAAAGGCAAAGAGCACTTCGTATGCAAATTAAATAAGTCAATTTATGGGTTAAAACAAGCGTCTCGACAATGGTACATCAAATTTGATGAAGTAATGAAAAGACATCATTTCATTAAAAACTAAGTAGATCAGTGTGTTTATATTAAGATGAGTGGGAGTAGATTCATCATACCTGTGTTGTATGTTGATGACATATCACTAGCAAGTAATAACTTAGACATGTTGCATGAATCGAAAAGATTATTATCTGCTAATTTTGACATAAAAGATCTCGGTGAAGCCTCTTATGTGATTGGCATAGAAATCCATCGAAATCGATGCATTGGGACATTAGGACTTTCTCAAAAGGCATACATTGAGCGGATACTTAAAAGATTTAATATGGAACATTGCACTCCCACTGTAGCGCCTGTAGTTAAGGGTGATAGTTTTGGGTCTTATCAGTGCCCTAAATCAGAGGCAAAACTCAAATAAATGAGACTCCTACCATATGCTTTTGTTGTAGGAAGCTTAATGTATGCTCAAGTTTGTACTCGTCCCGATATCGCATACATAACTGGCATGCTAGGCAGGCATCAAACAAATCTTGGCCTAGATCACGGGAAAGCTACTAAAAAGGTGTTGCGATAATTACAAGGGACAAAAGAGTATAAGTTAACTTGCAGAAGGTCAGATGATCTTGAACTCTTACACTATACTGACTCTGATTTTGCGAGTGTAAGGATGACAAAAAGTCTACTTTGGGATACATTTTTATGCTATCAGGTGGGCCCAATTCATGGAAGAGTCATAAACAACATTTGACCACTACATCGACAATGATGGCAGAATATGTTACGTGTTATAATGCCACGCGCCAAGCGATAATTCTAAGAAATCTTATTAAGGGACTCAAAATTGTTACTTCCATACAGAGGCCTATAAGAATGTATTGTGATAATAGTGCAGCTGTGAGTTTTTCAAACAGTAATAGCTCAAGTGGCGCTGGACTATATCTCGACACAAAGTACTTGTTTGTGCGAGAGCAAGTGGAAGACCAAAGTGTTATTGTTGAATATATTAGCACACATGACATGTTAGCGGATCCATTTACTAAAGGTCTACCACCCAAAATATTCAATGATCATGTACTTAATATGGGCTTTAGGCGAGATCTTTTATGAATGTCATGTAATAAACAATGTAAATACGTTTAGGATACTATCTTCTTACTTCACTCAAATGTAAAGTTTGTCTATATATATTTCTTAATATATATGCACTATAATGTATATTTTAGACAAACGTATTGTTTACCACCTAGCCTATAAATTTGAAGATGATATCATTATCATAATTGATAGGGGTCTTTGCATTAATGATAATGAAACTGATTGTATCGGTTTGTTTTGATATTATCATAAGAAGGTTTAACGAAATTACCTAATTTTATTACTTGGCCAATTAGTATGTACACGCATATATAAATGTTTAGTAAAAATGGTCCAGCGGCCAAGTGGGTGAATGTTGGAAATATTTACGTGGCTTTTGACCATTTAACATTTATATGGACTAAATGTGTGTAGCCCCATAATAAAGGTATCTAATGTGATGGGAGTTAATACTTTAAGGGGTTAATATGTAAATATGGTGGTTAAAAAGATTGTTGAGTCGTTGCCCTAATTAAATGTCATCATCATACGATCGTTCATCCATTCACTCATACGATCACCCTGACAAAAACTCTATAACACCATAATTCAATCCATCTTAATTGAAGGGTAATTAGACTCATAATCAAGATCATCATCATGGCATCATCTTCATCAAACACTCAAAGGAATCAATCTTCTCAATCAAGTAAGTTTTACAACCCATTATAAGTGATAGATTAATTTGAGACTTGTAGAATTGGTATCGTATGTTGAAATTAATTTAACAGAAATGACAATCACAAAAAAAAAAAAAGAGCAAATCATGAAGCAACACTAAAAGCACCCTTAGTGTGCCTTTGTACAGAAAATGAAGCTGGGAATAATAAATAAAACAAAAATCAATATGATTGTTGAAGATAGAATGTTTGAGTAAAAAAGAATGCAAATCTATTCGGCAATCTATTCCTCTATGTCGATATAAACTAATTTAAGCCAGATAAACTAATTTAATCCACATATACATATAGATTTAAAATTAAATGTGGGCTCCGAAATCCAGATAAGAACACTAAATGTTCATAAGATCAGTAAAAACGCTCACCATAAACCCTAGATGTAAACATCTAGCATGCATTTAAAATGTAAAATATTTTTAATCGCTTCACAATACTATATAAGAACACAAAATCATCACACTGAATACTATAGATCTGGTAATAGATCGATGAATACCTGAACACATGCTTGAGACAGTAGAGCTCCCAACAGAAATGTTGTTGTTCGATTTAAAGAACTTGAAAAAGGAGATATGAGATTAGGGTTTGGAGGGAGAAAGAATTTTGAAATGAATTTGAAATCCGTCTGGTTCTGGGAATCAGGGTTTTTGTCTTCTACCTTTCTCTCAACTATATGCAATAACTGTTTGTAAAATATGCCTTACCAATTGTAAAACTCTTAAATTTAAGAGTTTTTGTTGAAATTACCATTTTGTCCTTCCTATATGTATTTTAATATAGTGTAGATAACTGATAATATGGCTAAAAGTTAAGTTCAAGTTACTAATTAATAATGTGCTTAAACGCACACAAGAAACAACAATGAAGTCACTGTCAATTAATCTTTTAAAACGCTTAAAGACATTCACATTGAACTACAGTTTAATTATATAATTTATTTAAAAATTAAAAATCAACTACGCTACGCTATATCGCTAATTTCATGAATGAACATGAAAAACTGTTTTTCTAGAAACGCAAATCATGCATTATGTTAAATTCACATGGAATTACACATTCATCAGCTGTGTAGTATAAATTCATATGCATGTTAAAATTACAATGCTACAGCCTACACAAATTTATCATATTCATTCTCATGCTACGCAAGTATTGGCTTTTTTACTACCATATACCATTTATCATTGAAAATTTTTAACAACGAATATACAAGTTAATACAGTTTATTATTATTATTATTATTATTATTATTATTATTATCACATTAAAAAATTAAAGTATTACTCTACCACGCATTTAAATGCAAATTAATATATACATATTGTAACTGATATCTTTACTTAAAAATTGAGTTATTAACTGAATTCAATAAATTATAACATTTATTGTCACCGGCGGATTTAAAGAGGGTCGGGGGGGGGGGGGGTTCCCTCCTCGACCGGCCAAATTAACGATATAACGGACTACTTAACCGGAAAAGAAAAAGCGATAGCTTGACCCTCTCCAATTATGTCAAATAGAGTAGTTAAAGTTAAACAAAAAGATGTAGCTACTGTATCTGAAGATTTTCAGGCTATTGACGGTGCTCCGATAGTCAGGCGAAAGTTTTCGGTTACTGTAAGATGGTTGAAGAACAATGAAGAAGAAAGAAGTTTGCTTTATTATTTTTTTACCCACATTAATTAATTAATTAACAATCATCATACAAAATTCTAATATTTATTATTATTATTATTATTATTATTATTATTATTATTATTACTGCTGCTGCTGTATTATTTTTGTTATTTTTGTTTTTTTCATGTCTACTGATTCCTATTTTTTCTTAACATATGAAATTCTTTCTTTTGAATATATTATTTTGGTTGTCATATAATTGGAATACTTATATGTATAAACATTTCTTTTAAACGATAACTTTGTAAATCGAACCAAGCATTTAAACTTTATTAAATTCCTTAAATGAAAATAAAAATGATAATAATAAAAGTCGAAGTTAGTTACAGAAGATGAATCATTTGGTGACATATCCTTCTATGAACAAATTACTAATTACTTTGAGAGGAAAACAAGGATACAAAAGACCTTTGGCAATCAAACTGTCAACTTTTTCCTAGATCATATATATATATATATATATATATATATATATATATATGGTTAGTTTCATTTGAGAACTTAAAAAAAGTTAAGAATTTTTAGGAACTCTTAAAAACAAAAAAAACTTTAAAGTTTTTTTATATATTAACATTATGTGAGACTTGTTTATACACACACACACACACACACACATGGATGTTTTTGCGATTGTTTAAAGTGTAGCAGCCTTTAAAAGTTCCAAAATATGGGACCTTGAAGGTTATGGTTATCATATTGTAGTAATAATAAGGTTACGAGGGCACACTGGCGAATTACAATTGCAAAACGATACAATTACAAACCCCTACTAAAAGTTTCTGATTTCGTCACTGTTTGTTCTAAATAAATGCAAAAATAAGATAGTACTGAAATATGTTTCATGTTTCATCTTCTTCGTGGATTTTAAATACATAAAAATTCATCCTTATAAAATGATTAAATATATATACTTTGTGTATAAATAAATTATGTAAACCTTTAAAATATCAAAATTAGGTTTACAAATAATATAAATTAGGTTTAAAAAAATGTATGAATTACAAAATATTATATTTAAGATAATCAAGACAATAACAAATAAGACTTACCAAATGATAATATTATGTAACTTCTAAAACAATTCATGCTGATAACATGTTATATAACTAGAATGCAATAGCAATATATAGACATAATGGGGGAATAGCTTTCATTCATATTTTATCAATATGAAGTACAAAGCCTCTATATATAAGCTTATTACATTAATTATCAAGAAAAGTTAAATACATAAAGAGTCCTAACATTATACATTGATGGTCACTATTAATAGTAATTCATAACAAAGTTATATTTTTGTAATCAAAACTTGGTGATTCTGTAAATTTATAAAATTATAAAATATGTATGTGAAGTGAATAATTATCAAAATAACAGTTGTAGCGGCAAATTTGTTTTTTATTTTAATTATGTAATCCAATCCGATCCAACTCTAATTGCAAAAAAAAATTTCAATATTTAACTATAAACTATTGATAGAGCATTGACTCTCAAATTTTACAACCTTTTTAAAAATATTTCTTTGGTTTGCCACCGAAGAAGTCAACTTAGCAAAATATTTAAATTGTTTTTCTAGTTTTTGATCAAAGTCTAATACTTACATCAAATATGCATATTTGGAATACTAACATGTTTACTTTTACAAACATATTCAAGTTGATTTATGTACAAAAGTTCTCAATATATGGTCGTAAGAGTATCTTATCAAACCGAGTTAATTTTATGAATTTCCTGTTATAAGGTTATGTGTAGTAGGGGCTACAAATTCGAGAGATAAGTGATATGTGACGTCTAGTCAACAATGGACAATTTTTATTTTATGGGTGTAATGATATTGTAGCGGCGATGTTCACATGTGAAGGACTACCAATAGTCACATTATTATTTTATTATTATTTCCCTTCATCACCAAGGTGACAAATCCATGTCCCTCCCTCTTTCGCCCCACATATCGCCGAGGGGGAGGGGGGAGGTGTTTTTGCCCCTTATCGCCCAAATTTGGGGACTTTGTCACCCAAGTACACAACTTATAGCCTGGTTTATATTTTCGGGTTAGTAATTTGTATTTTTTCTTTTCTTGTATATTATTGGACCTTTTGCTTATGGTAATTAGTTGTCTCTTTTCTTTTCTTAATAATATTAGTCTTAAGAAAAGAAAAAAAAAATAAGTTCACATCTACAATGATTTACAACATCATCATCATCATCATCATCGTACTCAGTATATCCCACCAATAGCAATGCTATGGTAGGGTTTGAGGAGGGTAAGATGTAGACAGCCTTACCTCTATCCCATAGGGATAGAGAGGCTGCTTCCGGTGAGACTCCCGGCTCGATAGTAGTTTTGAATCAAGCCTTTGACATAAGACACATAACACTCAATCATCGGGACACCGGCTGATTGGTGCATGTGCCCTTGTCATTCGGCTATCAACGCCACCACATGATGCCTGATTAACCTTCCGCCACTTTTAACGTTATTTTCACGTGATTAGTAAAATAACGTCAAAATTAGTGCAATCTACAATGATTTACATCACACATTAATTTAGACTATCTGAATGCATCATATTAAAAAATATATGTCACATCATTGAGTTCTTTTATTGTATATATTCTATAGCCTTTTCTTGTGTGAGGTTGTTATGGTTCTATTCGAGATGAACCGGATCTCCCAATTAGAATTAACAGAGAAGAAGAGAATTCAAGACAACTTTTTTTTTTTTTCAAGACAACTTTTTTTGGATCCTTTCTTATTAATCAAAACAAGGGTATTTAAAGACATTGAATGGAAAATGTAAACATGGAAAAGCCAAATTACGTTTAAACTAAAATAGGAAATAAACCCCTTTCATGGAGAACCACCAATATTTTAAGAAATCCCATTGACTCCTCTCAACAATTGACGCTCTTCATGAATGCACGTCCTTTTTATTTGGAATAGGATCTTTGCAAATTACTCTTTCCATTTCCAGTGATTAGTTGAGATAACGAGCGGGCCTTTGGATAACACGCTTGGGTCGAACCTCTACTGTTGGGCCGGTGTCACTCACATGGGTCGTAACAGAGGAGCATTCCAAGAACATGAATTAATTACTTCTTGGATCAAGCTTCTTCAGGGATCCTCTTATCGTTCAACTAAAAACACATATGCTACCAACCTTTTGATGGTTTTCTACTTACATGTGCATCGTATGGGGTTTCCTAAACGGAAATTTCACATGCGACCATGTTATAGTGCAACACTATATCCATCTCAAGCCTTTAAAATTTTTTAAGACTAATCCCATATTAGATCCCATGCCCACATACGTGCCCTATTACTCTAAATGTTTCGGGCTTCCTCGTCTGTTTTGGTACATTCGTCATCCCTAGACAGGAGCTAATACCCTGACGTTAACAAGAGAAAAATTATTAAAGCCTAACATGTATATAAGTATAATGTGTCTCAAGATAGGAATACGAGTGAGTAAAAAAGAAAATAAGTCATCATGAAAGGCCGACAAAAGCGACAAGGATGGATAGGAGGGGAGGAACTAATACAAGACAAAACCTTAGGATAATTATAAAACATAAATACAAATTTTATCCTTTAAACATAGCTGATTTATGGATTAGGTCATTTAAAAAGTTTACTTTCAGACGGCGTCCTTTACATAACATGTTTATTTGATTTTTGTCCTTTTGACTAACTGCCATCCAATTTCTCCGTTAAGTGATTGCATGTGACCTACACATGAAGGGCTTTTTGGTCTTTTTACACTTATTTAAAAAAAGACAAAAAAAAAAAACAAGTATGATTTTAAAAAAGAGCCCCACATGACAAATTACACATTAGCCCTAGCCATCCTACGATCCCAGCTTGTTCATCCTCGCCTCTGCAATTCAGATACAATATCTAGCTACTTTCAAGTTTGCCGCAACCCAACACTATCGTACCAGACATCGGTTCCTCCCACCGCACCCAAACTTCAACGCCACGGATCTGCACATCTTGACCAAAACAAGCACCACCAGACGTCGGCTACTCCCACATTACCCTCACTTGTCTTCTTTATCTATCAACCTTCGTCAGACCTGTTTCCGAGCACTACCTTCGGCTTGACTTAGCTTTGTTTTCCGGTTGTTTCCTCGTATCTGAGAACAAGGAACCACAAGACGTCTTCTATGACAATTAGATTGGCGGTTTCAGATGCTTTGGGCTACCACAGCTCATTTCCCGGTCAGGCCATACTCTCTTCGGTTGAGTTTCTTTCCCAAGATGTGTCGTTTTGTCTTATTTCACCGAATCAATCTCCGATATGAAGTCAAGCGTCGAATCCAGTTGTGTAGCCACTCAATTGCGTCTGAAAAGTCGATTCCGGTGAAAGGGGTAGCCGATTTTTCCGGCCATAATCAACCCCCAAAACCCTACACAGATAAGAGAGAGAGAGAGAGGGACTTGTGTCTGCGGCGTGGTGTGGTGGTGGCAGTGGTTGTGATGGTGTTGTGGTGCGGTGGTGGTTAGCTGGCGGTGGCGGATGGCTGGTGGTTGACCGTTGCTGATGACTGGTGAGGACGAATCAATGAGTGAGGGTGAGCCGGTGAGGGATTTTTTTGTGTTGGGGTTTCTATTTTATTTTGTGAGTGCCTACGTTAATTTGTTAGTTTAAAAAATAAAGTAAATGTGTGATTACTATTTTGCCCTCACATGTATTGCACATGGTATAACTTAACTGACTTTTTGGATGAGCGTTAGTGTAAAGGACGAAAACGAAATAAACATGTCCTTTAAAGGATACCGTCTGAAAGTAAAGTTTTTAAAGGACCTGATCCATAAACTGGCTACATTTAAAGGACAGAATTTGTATTTATGTCTAATTATAAAGAAAACTAATCAAATCTTATTTTTTAATTATAATGATAACAATTACAATAATCTATAGCTAATATATTTATTCTAATACTTCCCAACAGTTTTGAGTGGAAGAAAATGAAATGTTCGTAATGGAGGGAAAAACAATGAAGACGGCCGTAAAAAAGAAGAAATCAAATCAACTAAATGAAGGAAAAAACATATAAATTAAATAATAAGAAAAGTTTGTGACAACAAACGACATAGACAGATCTATATCATTCAAAGCTAGAGTGATGACGACCGGAGGCTGGGTATCCAAGCTAAAATAACATGAGCTAGCTAGTTGATCATTTTTCATTTTTATTTTTATATCTTTGAATGACAGATGATTTATTAAGGAAAAAAACAAGATGATGGTAAGAAAAAACTAGCTAAACATCAAAGAAACATAATTAGGTACATGAAGAGAAAGAGAAGTGGGTTGTGTAACCACTTGGTCCAAGAGATTTTTAGCTTTTTGCTCTAGTTATAATACATAAAAACGAAAAATGAAGTACTAAATCAAAAACAGCTCCGACTTCATGTCATATACCTTAAAGATAGCTTCATTAATTCCTATTCTTCCATAATACCCACCAAGTAAACATGATTCCTTCCGCAATATATTTCTTTTGTCTAAATAGATGACATTGATCAAGCCAATGATAAAATGGATCAGGTGCTATAGCTACTCATCTTGACCTAGAACCACATGGCTTATTGTCTAATGGTATTATGGTGTGTAAAATGACGTCTCTTATAAGGTTGTTGGTCCGAATGTCGGAGTGAATACTGATGTGGATTTTGAAGCAGGTTTAAAGAATGCGTGCTAGTGAGTTTTTTGACGCTTACTTACCCTTTAAGACTCGCGACTATTTCTAATCACCATCAATAGATATCTAAAACTCATGGTCTTTTTCCCTAGGTCTATACCTCATCAACAATGGAGTCTTCCTGTATATATCAATACTATGAAACTTGAAAGGAGAATTAACTGAAAAGACACAAATGTATTTTGATAACAAATAATTAAATTAATACAATTAGTTAGTTTGTTATATAATATCCAAATACAAAACACAAATTAGTTATACATAAGTTAAAGTTAACAGACGTAATTTGAACAAATATTCAAACTGAATTATTCATTACATATGCATTACAATTAAAAAGTAATGATTACGATAAATTAAAATTAAAATGTAAGTTTACATCATGAAGGAATAAAGAAAAGCAATTGAAACAGCAAAGTTGATGAGGGTGGAGGCCATGCATGTAAGCCTTTCAACTTTTGATAAAGGTTCTCATTTATTTACCTGAAATAAAAACCATAAATAATTAAAATAGAAAGTTTTACACAAAAAGTAAAAGAAGAAAAGCGAAAGTATATACACGAAAAAGTTTGCCTTTAAAAAAGGTATATACACTAAGGTCCAATTGAGGGGTCCAATTGAGGGCCAAAAGGTTATAATAATAAAAAGGTGTTGCTAGTGGGTTGGTTTTGTGATAACTGTTGAGAAAATGTCAAAAATTGTACGTAGCTTATCAATCCAGTTAACTGTTTCAGAAATCATGAATATAATAAATAAATTGCCTGAATTTAAATGCTTAGAAATATAAACTTTGAATAATTAAAAGATTTTATCATCTCAAATAACAAATTTACTCTAGAGATTACCATGTCGGCCAAAAGCTTTTCTCATGAAAGTTAGGAAAATGATTATGAGGGCGACACCCGCAAGTAATCCGACTATTATCGCAAATGTCTTTTCAGCTTCATCATGTTCGCCTGCTACAACAAAATTTGTAAAGTTTTTCACGAAAATGAAAGACACCATGTATATTATTTATGCTCAAGAGGGCAACAAATTATCTATTTCAAACAAGTTTATAATTTCACGTACGAAATAATAACTTATATTAGTATTTTTATATTATGATTTATTGAAAGTCACAACGAGAGATAAAATGTAATTAAATAATTTTTTTTTCAGTCATTATTTAATGTTTTTATGGTATAAATACTTATTAAAAAACAACCAAACGATTTACAATAAGTACGAAATAATAACTTATATTAGTATTTTAAATTATGATTTATTGAAAGTCACAACGAGAGATAAAATGTAATTAAATAATTTTCTTTTAGTCATTATTTAATGTTTTTATGGTATAAATACTTGTTAAAAAACAACCAAATGATTTACAATGAAGTGACAGGTAAGCAGGCAACAAGCTGCGTCACAACCCTTTTGGATAGCAAATCCAATTCTATTAAATAATTAAATAGTTGGTTACTTAGTACATAGATGAAGTGCCGATCAATTTGTTAAAAATGCATAAAAAGCAACAAAAAGGAAAAGCACAAATATCCATTCAAGATGTGCTTTTTTCGACCTCGCTTTCTTTGTTTGTTAATTTATATTTCTATAAAGTAAATAAATACAGTACATTGTTAACTATAATACATTATGCTTTGAAGAAAATAGCATTATAAGTCTAAAGTTTTTTATATTTGTATATTAGAAGTTAAATTGAGAATTTAATCACACAATTATTATCATGTATAATTATTAAATTTTGATATTTATCTGATAAAAAAGTTCAATTGACGTTTAAAAACTGTAACATGCGATGACACCAACAAAATTAAATTCTTGGATTTACCACTAGAAAACTAAACAATTACGAACCGATTTAGAATCAAACAGCATGATTTAAAACTATGAAAGCAAAACATATATTAAAAAAAAACATGTTTTTTACCATGAAAATCTAGAATCAAATAAAAGGTTTGTTTCAACACGAATTGATGGAGTTCAGTAACCTAGTACAAAAACAAAAAGTTACCATGATGAGATTTAGCATAAGCATGAGCTCCACTTGTAGAATACCTAGCATAACACTTAGCCAAAAACATGTCACCAAACACCGCACCACCGCAATCACTTTTCAACCGTCCGATGGCCTCCGTGACACAATCTTCACACTTGCCACTACTCAAATCACCCACACACTGAGCCACCCCTTCCACGTCACCAGACCCACCAACCCTATACAACCCACCGGTAGTCCCCAACCTCGTCAACACCGCATCCCTCCGCCCCATCACCTCGGGGTCATACCCGACCGAGGGCGCACACTTCTTCATCACCACCGTCTTATCCTCCTGCCCGGTGAAACTCGTGTTGTCGTACTTGACAAAGCATCCTTCCAGCTGGACTGCGCCACCGCATGCTTGCGGGCAGAGAGGAGCGAGCTGAGTCACTGCCCGGGCTACACACGTGGCGCAGTCTGGCATGGCTAGGTCGCCTCTACATTGGTAGAGGCCGTTGATTACGTCTTGCTGGGTGGAACCGGAGATGCTGTACTTGTTGTAGGATGAGTAGGTGGCCGAGTTGACTAGGGAGGTGAGTAGTGAGTCGAGGTTGGACTCGTAGGGTGAGCCAGGTGTGTATTTGATTTGGGAACAGCCTCCGTAGATGAATGCATCTGTGGAGGAGTGTGAAGGGTGTAAGAGAGTGAGGAAGAATAAGAGGGAGAGAAGAAGAAGAAGAAGAAGAAGAGTATTGGCCATGAGAGGTTTTGTTCTTGTGTGTTGGTTTATTATGAAATGGTAGGGTTTGAGTGAGTGGCCAGTTAATTAAGTAGATGAAGAAAAGCTCCTTTAATTTGCTTAGTTGAGTATACAAACGAACGGCCAGTCTAGCCATGCAAGATTGAGGTGGTGTTTGGGCCCACACACCACACAACACCCTATAATTCTCTCACTACTACTACCTTTGCCTCTAATTAAACTAGAGCAATAATAATTTTCTCTAGGTTTGGAATTTGTTTATTACACGAGATAACAACACGAATGGATTTTAAATGAAGTATGTTATTGTTTATAAGCAGTTCCCCGTGCTAATGACATTTTTAAAAACTTTTTTGAAAGGATTCAATCTGTTTATAACATGTATAACTAATTTGAGTCATACAGACATGTTTATGTAACAACATAGTTTTAGATTATTCTCATCCAATCCCTCATATTATGTGAGGAGTGTTTTTATAATTTAGAGAGTGATTTAAGATGTGGTGAGAGAAAGGTTTTTATATTTTAGAAAAATTAGTGATTTTTCTGTATATTTGAAAAGTTACTGTTCATCCCATATAATTTTTTAATATATTTTAAAAGTGGTTGTGAGTGAAAGAAAGAAAAAAGTTAATGATAAAAGGTCATTATCATCATCATCATCGTACTCAGTATATCCCACCAATAGCAAAGCTATAGTAGGGTCTGAGGAGGGTAAGATGTAGACAGCCTTACCTCTACCCCATAAGGATAGAGAGGCTGCTTCCGGTGAGACCCCCGGCTCGATAGTAGTTTTGCATCAAGCCTTGGACATAAGGCACATAGCACTCAAACATCGGGACACCGGCTGATCGGTGCATGTACCCTTGTCTTTCAGCTATCAACGCCACTACATGATGCCTGATTAACCGTCCGTCACTTTTAACGTTATTTTCACAAGATTAGTAAAATAACGTCAAAATTAGTGCAATTTCACTTTTGCCCACCCGAGGGTTCACACATATATACATCATATGTGCGCACCGCAAGCAGGGCTAATGATAAAAGGTATAAAAAGTATTATTTAATTGAAATGAAGAAAGAAAATAAAATGAGTTTTAGTGTAATTTTTTATTTGGAGATAGGGAGTGAAATAAGAATGCTCTTATAGTTTGTAATATAGAGGACATAATTTTTAATCAAATAGGGTATGTGTGCATGCACACACATATATGTATTAAACAAACAAGTTACCATTAACCAAATTACTTAGTGTGCTAGTCTAGTTACTTAACGAGTTAAGCAACTTAGGGCCCAAGCAAAGGCTATGTGTTTTCCTTCGCGAAAGGGTCGTGGAGCAAAGCTACGCCATACGACCAGGCACTAAACATTGCCTCGGGTGGGCGCTAGAGGTGTGTGATGGGCCAGGTGGTAGAGGTTTTCGTGGGTGCGGGGTCTAAAATGTTTGAATTTTTTACTTAATAATAAATATACAAACCAAATTTTTTAGCTCCAACTCACCATTTATTTATTTTTTTTCAACTTATTATTACTTAATCCATCACATTTTACGTTCCCACAACACACCTTAGTGAAAAGTGAAACTGCATGTGAAATGTTTGGTCGGCATCCTCTCAAAACCAATTAATGTAGAGTAATAATTTTAAAACCCTGATTATAAAATTGGATTTCTTTTTGCTTTGCAACTGAATTACTAAAGTGTTGTTCGTTTTTTCATATGCAAAGTGTATGCAGTTTGCGGGTCATATTTGCAGACATCTGTAGCAGAAGAGGTAGACTAAACCTCTGTAGTCTGCAAAAAGAAGACTGTTTGTTTTTTAAATCTACAGACTGCTAAAATAAACTGAAATTTTTAAATAAGCTGAGATTTAAATAAAAAAATCCTTTATCATCGAAATTTAAATAATAGTCAACAACACTGAAATAATATTCATAAAACCATAATAACATTTTTTTAAATCATTTGTTCCGTACTTTGCAGTAACTGCTCAGCAATTTCATCTCGTTACCGCGTCATGCATTCTCGATCTGATGCAGTGCCATGTTCTTCAACCTCGTGTGCATCAGCATCAACGTGCACATGAGTATTTCCAAACGACACATTGGGTTGATCATATGTGTAAACAACTCATCGCTCAAGCCCTCTTCCCTAATAAAATTATGTAGCGCGAAATATGCAATGGTAATGTTCCTTTGCGTTTCCAACGGAAATGGTGCCGTCCTCTTTAATATAGGTGATTGTGCTTTCAAGACACTAAAAGCACGCCCAATGACGTTCCGAAGTTTTGCATGTGCTTGGTTAAATTTTCATTATTAGTCAATGCACATCTCTGGCGAAAATCTCCAAGCCAATACCTCACATTACGATATGAAGCCATAAATCCTCGTGTGTGTGCATACGCGGCATCACAAAGATAATATTTCTCTATAAATATATACAAGTTAATTAGATTATATTAAATTAAGATAGAAATAATTAACAAACAATAAACATACCTGGTGGGGGGAACAGGAATGGCACATGTGGATCTGATAATGCTTATGATAATATTCAAGAATCATGTTGAAGTCATAAATTGTTGATACGTTTTAATAGCAATCCCTTTTTTCCCTTCCTCTATATAACTTTGTTGCCTAGTAGGGACAATAGTATGTATCAAGGTCCCATCTAGTGCATCAACCACTCCTTTACCTCTTATTATGTCCCGAAATGTTTGGATTCGGATTGAAAGAAGTTGGTACTATAATATCTTCGGCGAAAAGCATCATTTTATCCAACACTTCATAAAAAAAATTTATGAATTGTTTTCTTTGAGTGTTGAAATCTATGCTTGATAACCATGTAACGTTGATTATGACTAATGATCATAAAACAGAGCTATCTTCTCCTCAATCGATACATGTTTACTATCCTTAAACGAATAATTTATTCAAAAATGTGCCCATAGTCGGACAAATGATTCACGAGACATACGTAACAATTCAATGCATTGTTTGGGATTTTCTTGCAATAACTCTAATATGTAGTTATACCCCGTCATATCCGAATCATTGTCTCTCATTCTTTTCAAAACTCTCCTAAAAAAGTTGATATACAAGTACATAAGAATTACTAGAAGTAATTTCTTATCATAATCTATTATGATCCTGCGTTAATAAAACATAAACAATCATTAACCATAAACATTAAACAACCATTAAATATAAACCAAATAAACCAAAAACATACAATGTCATCCATGCATACAATGTCAATATAAACCAAACAAGCATTCAACATAAACCAAATAAACCAAAAGCTAACAATGTCAACATAGCAAAAAAAAAGTTCTTCACTACTTTAATACTCCTAAACTTGTAGCCGTCATCGCGATCCACCCCTTTAACACTTCAGGAATATTTGCAATTTCATCCATGCCTCTCTCATGTTCGATGACACTCCAAAGATATGAAAAAAGGCTAAAAATAGAGGGTCTATCGGGTCTAGCCCAACCAAGTTTAACTTCTTCCTTACATTCACGAACGGTTGGCCCATCTTTGCCTTTAATCAAATATTGTAATGCCTTTTACATATCAACTGCTAAATCATCAACAATGATAGATAATGATTTTGAGGTTTTGCGGCTTTTATTTGGACTAGGCTCAGGGGTAGGGTCAGGAATAGTGTCGGCATCATCTTCCGTATCACAAAAAACGTTGTCCATAATTGTAAGTGGATGATCATGATGACAAGAAGATTACCCAACCACTGATGTTTGGGTTGAGGTCCATTTGCGATTCCTGGTGGCAGTATTACCATCAAATAATAATGCACAAAGATCTGGGAAAGGTAATGGAACTATTTTTAATGATGCAACTTTTGGATGTCCCTAAAGCCAAAGTAAAAAAATTATAAGTTTATGTTTACAGGTAGATGTTAAAAAAAAAAATTCTTTATATGAACATACCTTCTTAAATTCTTCCCATTCATCGTTCGTTAAGGTAAAAATATTAGTTTGAGCGTTGTATATGTTGTCGGTTTTGTTTTTCAAAAACACTCATCCTATGTATTTGGTTTTAATATTATCATAGTCATTCTTCATTTGTTGTTTACTCAAATCCTAGCCAAACTTTTCCTTAAGAGATCATTTCCACCCTTCGGAATCATTGAGAGATCATCTACATGGCCTACATCATCATAATTGAAGACCATTTGATGTCGAGGCATGGCTAATCTTCTCGAATCATACCCGGGATGTAGAGTATTGTAATTTAGAGTTCTTCTCATGTGTTAGAGAACGAATGATTTGTATTGTTTATGATTAATCAATGAGTATTGATGTTTGGCATTATTGTGCATTTAGGCGTTATTTCGATCAAAACGATTAGTTTGCCAATAGCTATGATACTTGATTATGAGGTTGTTTGACTAGCTTGAATATGATGAAGCATACTACTGCTCTTAGTTAGAGTCACACAGGTAGGGACCGTTTGATAACCAGTGCCGTGTGTTAGCAATTGTGATGCCTAAGGTTTACCTAGTTAGCCAATCTGATTTGATCATTGACAATTAATTTGTTAAGTGAACATAAGATTACTGTTTATTTACTTGTTTGAACCCCGGTGTGATTTGTCTTTGTTAATTGCTTGAACTTTGCTCAATTTACTTGTTTATATTAAATCTAATCCTTTGCTAGTGTGATCAACACTCATAACTATTTACTTATAATTTGTGAAATTGATTATACGTTACACTGACCATATACTCCTGGTGGATACAATACCTGACTTACCCTATCTGCTTAGGTTAATTAGGTTTTTGCATGACTCGAATGACGGTCATCACAGGGGTGATGGGAGTTTAGGGTTGAAGAAGGGGATGTGTGTTTCTAGGGTTTGAGATGGCTGAATGAAATAAAAGATAAGAAGAGGCTAGAATATGTGAGAAGTGGTTAGTCTAGGCCGGTCTGCGCGAAGAAGAGGGCACGCAAACCTTTTTTAATGTAATGTCTTTCGAAAAACAAACAATCTACATACCTAAACGTCTGCGCGTGGTTTGTGCGACGAAGACAAAAGAGACCTCTCATAAAAAAACAAACACCCCCTAAAACAAGTTTCAGGTTTTCACAACCAAACTTTCAATGCATTTTATTAGTAAAATCTAATGAAAAAACCTAGCACAAACACTATTAGGAACAAAGTGGCTCAACAAAAATCCAACACACAATGAACAGTAATTAAACACGTAGAAAACCTACATATAAACGATACATGAATTTTAACGTGGTTCAGTCCCAAGAGAGACCTAAATCCATAGTCTACAATTAGGATATTCTATTGGTAAGACATGTAAGATATGAACTACGGTAAAAACTTAGGGAATAAGAAACCTAAGCATGGGCCCAAGCCCAAAGCCTTGACAAAAGTACAAAACCCAACAAACACCACCAAGTGATCATCCAGACTTGGGAACAATTATTGTTTACCCCTCAAAAGCCTTGGTTAATACACATTACGTGTAAAGTATCTAGCTAGACGCTCCAAGGTAAAACTTAATAACTACATGTTTTTATGACGTATTTCTTTGATTGGCAACAGAAAAATTATGATTGTGCTTTAAAGATATGTCGGTAGTTAAAGTGAGTATTAAAATCATATATTTTATTAGTTTGTTTTTTCTAAAATGGTTAAATTTTCAATCAGTTTGAAGCTAAAAAAGCTGCTTTAAGATCTGGTGTGAAGTAAATATAAACATCTTTGTGACTAGAGTAGCAATTATAGCATTACCATTCAGGACTCAATCTTCTTGAATGCCACTGCCCAATCGCAACCCTTGGCCCTTTTTGGCATGAGTATGCCACTACCCTTCGCTGTTTGAGCAGCTCCAAAATTTCAAATAGAGCAAATTCATACATGAGTATTTATTGCTATTTGCGGGATCCTATTCCGGTGGACCGGGTAAGGTTCCAAACGATTACAAGAATGGGATCGATGTGAAGTGTGTGGTGCGAAGTATATATGGTGTATCGTGTATGAAATAATACAAGTGTTGTCTTCCCTTATTTATAGACACAAACATATGTATGAATGATCCTATGGTCTATACATCCGGCCGAGTCCTTTGGTCCGATCTTGTTTCCTGTGGGCTTTGTCATCTTCGCAGATCTTTATCCCCTGGTTACTGCCCCTTATCCCGAGACACGCGTGCCTCGGGCCACCAACCGGATCGGAGTTGTTGCATGAGTTTCCCCCGCAAACCCATCTTCCCTCCAAACCATCTTCTAGAACTTCTTTCGTCATTGAGCTTGGATTATTGGGCTGAGGCCTGTCCATGAGCCCGTCTCATTGGTAGGCTCTTCAAGTCCCCCCAGTATATTGTTCTCGTTATTTATGATGAGGACAATAGACTCATCTTGTCCTTCCTGCTTTCTCGTTTGCCGTTTTCGTCTTGGGATTTTTTCCTTATTGGCCCATTTGTGTGCTTATCTGCTAGGCCCATTTGCCGGACCCGGCCCAGTCTCTTTGCTTTTTGAACTTTGACGGTTTACCTTCCCAATGCACATAATTAACCGCCTCCCTCCTGTCACTTCATCATTATTGTACCTTTCTTTTTCACCCTTCTCCTCCAACCGTTCCGGCGACTTCTACTTCCTTGCCCAGGTTTGTATTCTCTTTTCTTTGCTTCATTATTTGTCGCGATGGTCGATCAACCATTACCTCGGCCATGTCCTCCGTCAGAATGGCCTCCCTGTATTCAACTTATCACATCCCGTTGTCGTTGTCTCCTACTCTTCCAGGGCCAGGTGAAACGGCTTGCAGCCGCCCTGGGTTTATCGCTTTAAATGCGAAAAACCTTGAGTTTGTCAACATTCGTTACCCATTAACTGAATTTTAGTTGGCCTTATTGAAATACCATCGGTTGTGCTTTTCTCAAGTTCACCCCTTAAGGTTTCTTCGAGTGACTCATTTTGAAGTTGCCTGTCGTGCCTTTGGTGGAGACGCCTCTGTTACCTTGTTCCGTCATTTTTACCGTTTGAAGGCTGAGGGTGACTGGTTTACCTTTGAACGGCGGGCAAGTAGTAAACACCCTCCCTGCACATCTTACATCCCCTCTGGGTTTTATCCCCAGGAGTGGAAGAATGACTTTTTCTTTGTGTCTTCCTCTTTTGCTCCCGGTCTCACTCGCCGCCGTCATGTTGGCTCTCACATTGATGATCCTGCCCCTGGTTTCCCTACTATTAATGACTCTCTTTATAAGTTGTTGATTAAAAATCCCACTGAAGCTGCCACCTACCCCGAACCCATTTTGTATATGACTGGACTTAGTAACATTTGGCCGGACCCGTTGACACGTCCTGCTATGTTTGACGGGGACCAAGGTTGGTGACCCCTTGCTTCTGTCATCCGAAAATATTTTCTCCTTACTTTTTCTTTAACTTTCATTTGTTGTTGTTTTGCAGAGATGGATTTGATGGAGATTCTTAAAAAAGGAAATGTGAAAGGTGCCGAATTCATTACTCTTCCCATTTCTGCTGATGCTTCTACCCTAGTCATCCGTACTGGTGATGTTTCCTCTGACTCAGAAGCTCCTGGCTTCTCATCTGTGGCTGTTCCGGACTATTTGAAACACAAGAACATTGCTTCTGAATTGTTTGACTCGTCCTTGAAGAGTCGTCTTCGCAACTCCAAACGTACTTACTTAGGTTCTGCTGGCCAGGGCTCTTCATCTACTCCCAAAATTGTTGACGTTGATGATGACTTTTCCTTCAGGGTTTCTGATCTCGTTGCTGCTCCCGTCTTTAAGGACAAAGATCCTCCTGTCACTGAGGCTGACCCCAAAGGTAAAACCCCTATTACACCTGAAGTTACTCCGCATCCTTCATCAGGTAATCCCCCTCCCGTTGACTTGTTTGTCCCAAAATGGTCTTTGACTACGGACTCTTCTGTTAACATACCCCAACTTGCTCATGAGTTCCTGACATGCGTTATTCCCCCCGTTGACTATGCTCACGTTCAAACCATGTTGCCGGATGTCCTGGTTAGGGAGTTTAGTAAGTACTTGTATCGTACCTTGGTGCTGGGTTCCTCTCTTCGTCAGGGGTTTGTGGATGTTAATGTTGCGTATCACAATAGTCAAGAGGAGGTTGCAAGCTTGAAGAAGTCTGTTGAGGGTTATGGTCGATGGGTTGGGAAGATGCGTAAAAGGATTAATGTGGCTGAGGAGTTGAGTTTGGAGGTTCCTGGTTTGAAATCTGTGTTGGAATCCTCAAAGAAACAAGTAGCTGATTTGACTGCCAATCTTTAGCTTGCTCATGAAAAGATAGCTGATCTTGACGCTGTTCGGTCTTCCCTTGCTGATGCTCAGGCTAAGATTTCTAAAGTTAGCTTCTTCCTTTTGTTGTTGTTATTATTGTTCTCTCTTCCTTTTTTTTAATTTTTTTTTTACATATTTTCCTTGTGTCTTTCTTGAAGCTTGAAGAGAGCCCCCCAATTGTGAAAATTCATGAATTGGAGAATTTACTTGATCGTGAGCGCTCTGACCATAAGTCTGCCTTGGAGCAATTGTGGGCGGCCAAACATCAAGAGGAACAGAAGGTTTCCGACTTGTCAAAAGAGATTGAGTGGTTGAGGAGTGAGTGTTCCCGACCGCAGAGAGCGGTGTCGAAGCATGAGGATGATCGGAAATGGCTTGTGTCTATGGGTTTTAAGCAGGTATACGATCGAGCTTTGGGTTACAGGGATACTTTTGAAGTCCGGGACAATCTTAACCGTGCTGTGTTTGCTTCTGGTTTTCAATATGGGCTCCGAGGTGGTTATGAACATTCTTCTCATGGCATTCCTATTCAGGAGGCTCCTTCATTTTCCCCTACCGCGGAAGCTGAAGCTCAAGAAGCATTTGTGGCTCTTACAACTCACGTTCCTCATATCATTGCCCAAGTTTCTTCGGATCCCGGAATCTCTGTTGCAGACATTCGGGCACTTCCTTCCGTTGTTGATCCTCCGCCCCCCTTGCCGTAGTATGTGAGTAATTTTGGATAAGTAACTTTGTGTTTGTTTTCATGTTGTTAGACAATGGTGTTGTTATCTGCCCCTTTGTGGGTAAATTTGAACTTTGTCTTAGATTGCACTTGAATGCGTATGCTAATGTTTGATGTGTGACTTCGCTTTTAAATATCTATTCTTGCTTATTGGTTAACCATTTAGCCTACCGGCGAGGCCTTCCCCCTTTGGGGGGTAATGTATGAGTATCTACGAGACGGACTCGTGCCATTCTTATTACCTTTTGATGAGACGGACTCATAATTTACTTAATAAAGTACTTTCATCAGGATCATGTTTACATCATGGTTACAAAAAATTACAATTTGACTTTCTTGTTTGTTCCTCACAGAGAGGTCACTTGTTTTATTTGATCATTAGCCCTTTTGTTGGTGCCCTCAGGCGTAGTACTTTCGGAGTTGCATGGAGTTCCAGGTTCTAGGAATCTCCTTTCCTATTAATTCTGCCAATCTGTAGGCCCGATTTTCTCCGGCCCAGATAACTTGATAGGGCCCCTCCCGTTTAGGACCCAATTTCCCCTTATCTTCTTTTCTACTCGCCTCATTCTCTCTTAACACCCAGTCCCCTTTTTTGAACCAGACCTCTATATCCCTTGCGTTGTAGTATCTTTCCATCTTTTTTTTGTATTCCACCTCCCGTCTCGCTGCCTCCTCCCTTCTTTCTTCCACCAGATTTAGGTTCAACCTCAAATCTTCCTCAACTCTTCCTCCCCCCTGCAGAGTTCGCCTGGTTGGCGCCCCGATCTTCGCAAGGATCATAGCTTCTGTTCCATACGTTAGGCTGAAAGGTGTTTCTCCGTTACTTGTTTTAGGAATTGTTCTGTGTGCCCATAAGACGTGAGACAATTCTTCCACCCACGATCCCTTTTCTCTCCCCAGCCTTGCTTTGATCCCCTCTACCATACTTCGATTTGCTCTTTCCACTTGGCCGTTAGACTGGGGATAGGCTACTGACATGAACGTTTGCTTGATTTTTAATTGCTAGCACCATTCCCTGAACGAGTTGTTGGCAAACTGCTTCCCATTGTCACTAACTATGGCGTATGGTAACCCAAACCTCCAAACAATGTTTTCCCATACAAACCTCTTGACCTGTTCACCCGTGATAGTCCGAAGCGGCTTGGCCACCACCCATTTTGCGAAATATTCGGTTGCTACCACCAAAAATTTTGCCCTTCCGGTTCCCTCCGAAAAGGGTCCCACGATGTCTATTCCCCACTTCTGGAATGGCCATGAGGAACTTACCGGGATTAATGCTGACTTTGGTTTCCTCCCTACCGGAGCATGTATCTAGCAGCTGTCACATTTTTGTATCTCTTTAACAGCGCTAAAGAACATCGATGGCCAGTAGTACCCGGCCCACATTGCTCGTGCCACAACCATTTTAACTCCCATATGCATTCCGCAAATTCCCTCGTGTATTTCCCTTATTACGTATTCTGCTTCTTCTTCATTAATACATGTCACACCCCGACCAAAGGCGGCGGAACATGCCGAGCTGTAACGATTGTGTATAAGCACATGACACTAATTAAAGTGACAGTATTTAATAAACACATTTCATTTCACAACATCGAAAATGTCACATAACAATTATCCATAAAATAACCATAAACAAGATATCACAAAATATGGCAAATTGATATTGTTCATTTTTACTAATATCCTAAGGTCTTTGATGTCCTTTTCTTCACAATCATAAATCAACCAAGATGCAAACCTGCAACATTTCATAAAATAAAGTTTGTCAACACAAAGGTCGGTGAGCAATTCATAAGTTTAATCATATTAGTCTATAATAAAGATAGCCATAAAACTTGCATACGAAACGATAAATAAAAGTGGTAATTTGGATAAATATATATCGCTAAACACATTAGCGACACCTAGCTACAAGGGAATGCCAAATAGTCTAGGATTTTATAGTTATCGTTAATTGCATTACGTTAACGACACCTTGCTATAAGGGGATGCCAAATAGTCTAGGATTTTATAGTTCCACCAACCAAAAGCGATAAACACATAGGCATATAAGCATAGAACACCAAATCGAACAATTATTTAGGTAAAGTATACAACTACGTTTGTGGTTTAAGATTCAAATATAAAGCATTTTGTTGAATAAGTATGAAATGTCACCACCAAAATAAAAGATGGAAAATGGGGTATGAAGTACTCACCTTCAAGTGGTAAACTTGAAAGATGATAATTTGGAGATTTGTCGGAACGACGAGTTTAACGCACAATGCCTAAAAAGAAAAGAAGTCTTGAATTTAGAAAGGTTGTCTTGAAGGTCTTTAAATAAAATAAATGTTGAGAAATGTAAATAATTAAAGTTCAAGGTTTAAAATGTGACTATTTAAGAATTTATAATAATAACCCTTTAAAAATGTAAGTTTGCTCGAAACCGGGTTAAAGTATCTAACCTTAATATTTACTCAACCTATGTTAAGTAATAAGGTGGGTAAAATGTAAGAATGCAAATCCCTTTGGAATAAAGATACTAAAACGGGTTTTTTTTATCGAGTGTTCGGGTTGTCGGTTCGGGTCTTGATAATTGGTCAAACCCAAAGTCAACTTTCCAAAATATTGAATGTTATGAGATAACTCAATAAACTTTAATAAGACTTAACCAAATATGTAGTTCCATTGTTTTAGAACTAACAACGCACGTTAAGCGAGTGTTCGGTTTTGTCGGTCCAAACTTTGTTATAAGATCAAGTTGGATCCAACATTTCCAAGTACTTAAGAAAATATTTAAAAATCAATTTGTAACTATTTTTAAAGAAATATGCAAGTCTTGATGGCTAAAAAAAAGACACACTTGTGTGTCTTAAGCGAGCAAGAATAGGTTTGGTTCGGTTTCCATCTCACAACAAGTTCATAGATGGTTTCCACATGTCCAAACACTAAAGAACTTGTATAATAATGTACGAATAAAAAAATACCAAAAGTTAACAATAAAGTCTTTAAACAAAAGTTCGGTTTTCGGTTCGGATCGTGTTTCGGGTTAAGACCGAGGTAAGATTCTACAAACCCATAAACATAGAATTTGTAAAAATGATTTTAGAAACTTAGATCTAACACTAAGTATGTTTAAACAAAAAAAACTAGTAACAAAGTTCGGTTTACGGTTTAGAGCTATTTACGGTTAAACCGAAGCATAGACTTTTAAAAACCCATAACCATGGAACTTGTAAACATGACCAACAAACTAAAATAAGCAAGATTAATATGTATGAACAAGTTATATAGATGTATATATATCAAGGACACGAAGTCCTCCATGAAGCCTTGCCTTATGGGGTCCGAAACCTCACCGACCGGAATCGGAGAAGTAACTACCAAAGGTAAACAAGGGGTGTATATTATATATATGTTGCACAACCATAAACAAGTATTAATAAGGCTACATAAACTAATTAAGATGAAAGACCAAAATCCTTCAAGAACACTTAAGAAGATAACCTTGAATCTTTGATGTTTGAGAGAGTTTTTTTTATATTTATTTTTTGGAGTTGTAGCAAGGGAAAATGAAGAGGAAAGGTGGTGTATATATAGGGTAATGTTGGTGGTCAAATATGGGTGTGAGACACAAGAGTTTTCATGCAAAATGGATCAAGACAAAAACACAAAACAACAAAAAAAAAAAATAATAAATAATAAATAAATAAAAATAAAAATAGGATGTTTTCAAGACCCAACAAGTGTGAAACAATATTGTAACATAAATCCATCATTTTAATTATAACATAAGCTTCGGTTTACAAATCGGGTCGGTTTACATAATAAACAAATACAAAAACGAATACAAACAAGACCCGAAATTGACGAACGTCACACTATCCCCTACTTTAGGATATTTCGTCCCGAAATTAAGACGAAGACGATGTTGCGAACAAATGTGGATACTTCTCTTTCATTTTGTCTTCTCGCTCCCAAGTGAATTCCGCGCCGCGCCGTGATTCCCATCGAACTTTGACTAACCGAATACGGCTACGCTTGGTTCTCTTCTCATTGCGATCCATGATCTCAACGGGTCGTTCAACCAAGACCATCGACTCATCGACATGTACTTCGCCGAGAGGTATTTGGAGATTACCCTCGGCTAAGCACTTTTTAAGATTTGAAACATGAAATGTCAGATGAACACCGGTAAGTTCTTTCGGTAGTTCGAGTCGATAAGCTACTTTTCCAACACGCTCAAGGATTTTAAAAGGACCAACGAAACTAGGAGCTAGTTTACCCTTCTTTCCGAAACGGGCTACCCCATTCCAAGGAGATACTTTTAGAAGGACAAGATCGCCAACATTAAATTCGATCGGTTTTCCTCGTTTGTCGGCGTAACTCTTTTGACGACTTCTAGTGGCTAGGAGGTTCTTACGGATTCGATCAATAACGTCGGTGGCTTCTTGAACCATTTCGGGTCCCGTGATTTGAGCTTCACCGACTTCGTTCCAACTTATCGGAGAACGACATTTATGATCGTAAAGAGCTTCGAAAGGAGCCATCTCAATGCTCAAATGGTAGCTATTGTTATAAGAAAACTCAATGAACGGAATGTGAGAATCCCAATTCCCACCGAAATCAAGAACACATTCTCGTAGCATATCCTCGAGAGTTTGTATTGTACGTTCGGATTGACCGTCCGTTTGAGGATGATAAGCGGTGCTAAGATCGAGACGTGTTCCCAAAACTTCTTGAAGTGAACGCCAAAAATGAGAGGTATAACGAGCATCACGGTCAGAGATAATAGTCAATGGTAAACCGTGTCGGCACACGATTTCTCGAATATAGATTTGAGCAAGCTGCTCGACAGAATACTTCTCGCGGATCGGAATGAAATGAGCAGATTTGGTCAAACGATCGATGATCACCCAAATGCTATCGTTGCCCTTTTGGGTGTTGGGTAATTTAGTGATAAAGTCCATAGCAATGTCTTCCCATTTCCAAACGGGAATCGGTGGTTGCTCGAGTAGACCAAAAGGTCTTTGATGTTCGGCTTTAACTTTTGAGCAAGTAAGACATTTAGATACGAATAACGCTACGTCCTTTTTCATACCCGGTCACCAAAAGGTAGCACGAAGATCGAAATACATCTTATCCGCACCGGGACGAACGGAATATCGCGAATTGTGAGCTTCGTCGAGTATATAAGTACGAAGGTCATCGCGATTTGGAACCCACAAACGATTGAGAAAGTACGAAAGACCATCGGGTTTGGCTTCGAGTTGAAGTTCGGCTCCACATGACATTTCGTCATACATGTTACCTTCTTCAACGGAGGTACGTTGAGCTTGGAAGATTCGAATTTGAAGATCGGTTTGAATGACAACGCTTAGAAGCAGAACGGATTTAACATTAACCTTTCGACTTAGGGCGTCGGCGACAACATTCGCTTTACCGGGATGGTAACGAATTTCGCAATCGTAATCACTAAGTAATTCGGCCCATCGTCGTTGTCTCATATTGAGATCTTTTTGGTCAAAAATGTGTTGAAGGCTTTTATGATCAGTAAAAACCACACATTTCGTACCATAAAGGTAATGTCTCCAGATTTTGAGAGCGAAAACAACGGCACCAAGTTCGAGATCATGAGTCGTGTAGTTCTTCTCGTTGACCTTAAGTTGCCTTGATGCGTAAGCGATGACTTGACCTCGTTGCATGAGGACACAACCAAGACCTTGATGAGAGGCATCGCAAAATATCACGAAATCGTCGTTTCCATCGGGAAGGGTTAAAATGAGAGCATTGCAAAGCATGTCCTTGAGAGTACAAAAGGCTTTTTCTTGCTTCGAACCCCAATCAAATTGTTTTCCTTTATGAGTGAGGGAGGTAAGAGGCAAAGAGATCTTGGAAAAGTTTCGAATGAAACGTCGATAATATCCGGCTAAACCGAGGAAGGATCGAATTTCCGTGGGAGTCGTTGGAGTTTTCCAATCCTTAACTGCCTCAATTTTAGTGGGATCAACATGAATACCTTTTTTGTTTACGATATGTCCCAAAAATTGAACTTGCTCCGGCCAAAATTCGCATTTGGAGAACTTGGCATAAAGTCGTTCGTTTATAAGAAGTTCGAGAATGGAACGCAAATGATGCTCATGTTCGGCTTTGGATTTGGAAAAGATGAGAATGTCATCAATAAAGACAATAACGAATTTATCGAGGAATGGTTTGCAAACGCGGTTCATGAGGTCCATAAACACCGCAGGTGTATTTGTTAACCCGAAGGATATAACCAAAAATTCGAAATGTCCATATCGAGTACGGAAAGCGGTTTTTGGAATGTCTTCTTCGCGAACACGCAATTGATGATAACCTGATCGAAGATCGATTTTGGAGAAGCAAGTTGCGCCTTGAAGTTGGTCGAATAGGTCGCCGATTCGTGGGAAGGGATAACGATTTTTAATGGTGAGTTTGTTAAGTTCCCTATAATCGATGCACATACGAAACATAACATCCTTCTTTTTCACGAAGAGAACAGGAGCGCCCAAAGGAGAAGAGCTAGGACGAATGAAACCTTTATTGGAAAGTTTTTCGAGTTGGTTCGATAATTCTTTCATTTCTGACGGGGCTAAACGATAAGGAGCCTTGGCCACAGGCATCGCGCCGGGCACAAGATCGATTCAAAATTCAATCGAACGAACGGGTGGAAGACCGGTGACATCGTCGGGAAAGACATCGAGGAAATCACGAACAATAGAAATATCTTGGATTTTCCTTTCCTTTTTGTCTTTTGTCGCCAAGAGAGCCAGGAGCGAAGCATACTTTTGGTGTAAGTATTTTTGTGATTGAGAGCACGACATGAGATTAAGCCTTCTCGAAGTAGCTTTTCCGAAGACCTTAAGGATTTTACCGTTAACAAGCGGAATGCGAATGAATTTATCGAAGCAAACAACTTCGGCACGGTGCAAAGATAACCAATCCATGCCTACTATGACATCGAAACTTCCCATTTGCATCGGGATGAGATCGATGGAGAATTTATGGTTAGCAAGAACGAGAGTACAATCGCAGACGACGGAATTTATGGTGATTGAGTTCCCATTGGCGACTTCAATAGAAAACGATCGGGAAAGCTTGGTTCGAGACACGGCAATTTTTGACTCAAATTTCAAAGAAATGAAACTTCTATCGGCACCCGTATCAAATAAAATGTAAGCAAAATGTTGGTTCACTAAAAACATACCGTTCACAACATCGTTTTCCGCTTGAGCTTGATTAACATTCATCATGAAAGCTCGTCCTTGATTGCCTTGGTTGACTTGAGGTGCTTGCGGTGGTGGAGGAGGTGGTGCTTGTATGCCTTGGATGGGTTGGATGAGTGGTGCATTGTGTTGGGAAAGTTGAGGTTGGTAGGTTTGAACTTGGTAAGCTTGAGTTTGGTAGTAAGGTGCGGTCATGGTTTGGTTAGTAAGGATGAGGCGAGGACAATTGTTGCGGAAATGGTTAGGGTCACCGCAATTGTAGCAAGCTCGGGGTTGTTGAGGTTGGTTTGGTGGGTAAGGTGCATATCGGTGTTGAGTATTTTGGGGAAAAGTTCTTGGTTGGTTTGGTTGGTTTGGTTGGGTTCGTTGTGCGCATCGGCATGTGGTGTTGAGATGACCAAGTCGGTTACAAATGGTACAATGGCGACAAGGCATGTTTGGTGGGTGATGGAGTTGGCAAATGTTGCATAGTGGGGCGGTACCGGTATAGGGTTTTCGGGTTTGGGGTGGAATTTGGGTTTGTTGTTGAGGTTGGGGTTGGGTAATGGCATAGTTTCGGTAGTTGGTTTTGGGTTTCTTCTTGTTGTTGTTATTGTTGTGACGGGAAGAGTTGGAGTAGTTAATGGCTTGTGGTGCGGGTTCAACCTTGGCTTGTGGTGCGGGCTTGGGTTTGGCTTTTTCGTTTGGTTTCTTGAGGGTTAGGGTACCCGCTTTCACATGATTCTCCGATAGCGCACCGGCTAGTGTAATGGCATCCTCTAGATTCACGGGTTTGCTACTCATGACTGTGTCCCGGATTTGCATAGGTAAACCCCCAATGTATTTGTCAAGCTCACGCTCAGCCGGGGTAACCAAATGAGGGACGAGAATGCTCAACTCGTGGAAACGGAGTGAGTAAGCGGCGTTATCACCACTATCTTGCTTGAGGTTCCAAAATTCCTCCTCAAGCTTTTGAAGTTCGTGCTTGGGACAAAACTTCTTCATCATGAGTGCCTTGAGGTCGGACCATGGAAGAGCCATAGCCGTTTCCGACCATTGGAGATGCATGACACTACCCCACCATGTTAGAGCGGTTTTTCTAAACATGCTTGAAGCGAAATTTGTCTTTTTCGCTTCGGGGCACTCGCTATATCTAAACACATTCTTCATAGACTTGAACCATTGCAACAAGGTAGTCGCATAGTTCGTACCCCAGAATTCGGTTGGGTTGGCACTAGTAAATTGCTTGTATGGGTAGGATACGGGTTTGGGTTCAACGGGTGCAACAACGGGTGGAGGAGGTTGGGTAGCTTGGATTTGAGTTACAAGTTCGGGAATCACAGCGGCCATTTGCTTGATGATAAAAGCAGCCATACGTCGGTTGGTGCTCTTGCGCGGTCTTAGTGGAGGCATGCTAAAAGATTATAAAGAAATGGAATAAGTTTTAGGTAAAAAAGAAATGGATATGAGAGTGTATAAAATAAGAATAAGGTGAAGTTAAATTTTCTTTTTGATTGTGAATCCTCGAGTTAGTGAGGAGTAGATGTTAGTGTTAGATAAAATATAAATCTTTGTATATAAACAACAAACTGGAAACAATCGTAAATGATTTTGAGATTTTGAGGGGTTAAAGCTTAAAAATTTGAGATTTTGAGGTTTATAGAGTCCGAAAATTGTACATGAACCACCATGATTTGATATTCCAACTCAAAAAAAAATTTATAAAACACAACGTTGGAGTCTAAACATGTGCAAATAACGATAATAACACCATAAATCGGGATACAACATCATGTCAAAGCACTAGTCCACGAATCACCGTAGTTCTATTGTTTTGACACCGAAAAACTAGGATGGCGACCGGAACGCTCGCATTCGACTACTTAAAGTATTGACATGTATAACATGGTTTGTGGCCTAGAAAACGAGCACTATAATCCCACCATTCCAGGTAAGTAAATCACCTTCGATTCTTGGAATCTTTTTGTCAAATGGTCGTTTTATAATGTCTCGCTTCCTATGAGGGCTACGAACCCGATATAAATGCAACCTTTAAGGGATTATAAACAACGGGATCCAAGTTAATCTTCTAATCCATAAAACACAATGAAAATCTACTTTTTGCGTTTTAAGGTAAGGATACCTTGGAAATACTATGAAAGTGTGTGTATGTGAACATTTGGGATATTGGTGAATTTTAAACAAGTTTATAAAGAATATGCGATATGAACAATCAAAATAGAGTAAACACGTATGAGCACACGTATAGGACCCTAAGCATAACAATACTAGGTCGTTACGTCTAACCACATATCCTATTGTCATAGCTCTGATACCAATCTGTCAAACCCCGACCAATGGCGGCGGAACATGCCGAGGTGTAACGATTGTCCATAAGCACATGACACTAATTAAAGTGACAGTATTTAATAAACTCATTTCATTTCACAACATCGAAAATGTCACATAACAATTATCCATAAAATAACCATAAACAAGATATCACAAAATATGGCAAATTGATATTGTTCACTTTTACTAATATCCTAAGGTCTTTGATGTCCTTTTCTTCACAATCATAAATCAACCAAGATGCAAACCTGCAACATTTCATAAAATAAATTTTGTCAACACAAAGGTCGGTGAGCAATTCATAAGTTTAATCATATTAGTCTATAATAAAGATAGCCACAAAACTTGCATACGAAACGATAAATAAAAGTGATAATTTGGATAAATAGATATCGCTAAACACATTAGCGACACCTAGCTATAAGGGGATGCCAAATAGTCTAGGATTTTATAGTTATCGTTAATTGCATTACGTTAACGACACCTTGCTATAAGGGGATGCCAAATAGTCTAGGATTTTATAGTTCCACCAACCAAAAGCGATAAACACATAGGCATATAAGCATAGAAAACCAAATCGAGCAATTATTTAGGTAAAGTATACAACTACGTTTGTGGTTTAAGATTCAAATATAAAGCATTTTGTTGAATAAGTATGAAATGTCACCTCCAAAATAAAAGATGGAAAATGGGGTATGAAGTACTCACCTTCAAGTGGTAAACTTGAAAGATGATAATTTGGAGATTTGTTGGAACGACGAGTTTAACGCACAATGCTAAAAAGAAAAGAAGTATTGAATTTAGAAAGGTTGTCTTGAAGGTCTTTAAACAAAATAAATGTTGAGAAATGTAAATAATTAAAGTTCAAGGTTTAAAATGTGACTATTTAAGAATTTATAATAATAACCATTTAAAAATGTAAGTTTGCTCGAAACCGGGTTAATGTATCTAACCTTAATATTTACTCAACCTATGTTAAGTAATAAGGTGGGTAAAATGCAAGAATGCAAATCCCTTTGGAATAAAGATACTAAAACGGGTTTTTTTTATCGAGTGTTCGGGATGTCGGTTCGTGTCTTGATAATTAGTCAAACCCAAAGTCAACTTTCCAAAATATTGAATGTTATGAGATAACTCAATAAAATTTAATAAGACTTAACCAAGTATGTAGTTCCATTGTTTTAGAACTAACAATGCACGTTAAGCGAGTGTTCGGTTTTGTCGGTCCAAACTTTGTTATGAGAAAAAGTTGGATCCAACATTTCCAAGTACTTAAGAAAATATTTAAAAATCAATTTGTAATTTTTTTTAAAGAAATATACAAGTCTTGATGGCTAAAAAAAACACACTTGTGTGTCTTAAGCGAGCAAGAATCGGTTTGGTTCGGTTTCCATCTCACAACAAGTTCATAGATGGTTTCCACATGTCCAAACACTAAAGAACTTGTATAATAATGTACGAATAAAAAAATACCAAAAGTTAACAATAAAGTCTTTAAACAAAAGTTCGGTTTTCGGTTCGGATCGTGTTTCGGGTTAAGACCGAGGTAAGATTCTACAAACCCATAAACATAGAATTTGTAAAAATGATTTTAGAAACTTAGATCTAACACTAAGTATGTTTAAACAAACAAAACTAGTAACAAAGTTCGGTTTACGGTTTAGCGCTATTTACGGTTAAACCGAAGCATAGACTTTTAAAAACCCATAACCATGGAACTTGTAAACATGACCAACAAACTAAAATAAGCAAGATTAATATGTATGAACAAGTTATATAGATGTATATATATCAAGGACACGAAATCCTCCATGAAGCCTTGCCTTATGGGGTCCGAAACCTCACCGACCGGAATCGGAGAAGTAACTACCAAAGGTAAACAAGGGGTGTATATTATATATATGTTGCACAACCATAAACAAGTATTAATAAGGCTACATAAACTAATTAAGATGAAAGACCAAAATCCTTCAAGAACACTTAAGAAGATAACCTTGAATCTTTGATGTTTGAGGGAGTTTTTTTTTTTTTTTTTTTTTGGAGTTGTAGCAAGGGAAAATGAAGAGGAAAGGTGGTGTATATATAGGGTAATGTTGGTGGTCAAATATGGGTGTGAGACACGAGAGTTTTCATGCAAAATGGATCAAGACAAAAACACAAAACAACAAAAAAATAAATAAATAAATAAAAATAAAAATAAAAATAAAAATAGGATGTTTTCAAGACACAACAAGTGTGAAACAATATTGTAACATAAATCCATCATTTTGATTATAACAAAAGCTTCGGTTTACAAATCGGGTCGGTTTACATAATAAACAAATACAAAAACGAATACAAACAAGACCCGAAATTGACGAACGTCACAGTATCCCCTACTTTAGGAAATTTCGTCCCGAAATTAAGATGAAGACGATGCTGCGAACAAATGTGGATACTTCTCTTTCATTTTGTCTTCTCGCTCCCAAGTGAATTCCGCGCCGCGCCGTGATTCCCATCGAACTTTGACTAACCGAATACGGCTACGCTTGGTTCTCTTCTCATTGCGATCCATGATCTCAACGGGTCGTTCAACCAAGACCATCGACTCATCGACATGTAATTCGTCGAGAGGTATATGGAGATTACCCTCGGCTAAGCAATTTTTAAGATTTGAAGCATGAAATGTCGGATGAACACCGGTAAGTTCTTTCGGTAGTTCGAGTCGATAAGCTACTTTTCCAACACGCTCAAGGATTTTAAAAGGACCAACGAAACTAGGAGCTAGTTTACCCTTCTTTCTGAAACGGGCTACCCCATTCCAAGGAGATACTTTTAGAAGGACAAGATAACCAACATTAAATTCGATCGGTTTTCGCCGTTTGTCGGCGTAACTCTTTTGACGACTTCTAGTGGCTAGGAGGTTCTTACGGATTCGATCAATAACGTCGGTGGCTTCTTGAACCATTTCGGGTCTCGTGATTTGAGCTTCACCAACTTCGTTCCAAATTATCGGAGAACGACATTTACGACCGTAAAGAGCTTCGAAAGGAGCCATCTCATAGCTCAAATGGTAGCTATTGTTATAAGAAAACTCAATGAACGGAATGTGAGAATCCCAATTCCCACCGAAATCAAGAACACATGCTCGTAGCATATCCTCGAGAGTTTGTATTGTACGTTCGGATTGACCGTCCGTTTGAGGATGATAAGCGGTGCTAAGATCGAGACGTGTTCCCAAAACTTCTTGAAGTGAACGCCAAAAATGAGAGGTATAACGAGCATCACGGTCAGAGATAATAGTCAATGTTAAACCGTGTCGGCACACGATTTCTCGAATATAGATTTGAGCAAGCTGCTCGACAGAATACTTCTCGCGGATCGGAATGAAATGAGTAGATTTGGTCAAACGATCGATGATCACCCAAATGCTATCGTTGCCCTTTTGGGTGTTGGGTAATTTAGTGATAAAGTCCATAGCAATGTCTTCCCATTTCCAAACGGGAATCGGTGGTTGCTCGAGTAGACCAAAAGGTCTTTGATGTTCGGCTTTAACTTTTTGAGCAAGTAAGACATTAAGATTGACCGTCCGTTTACAGTTTAGAGCTATTTACGGTTAAACCGAAGCATAGACTTTTAAAAACCCATAACCATGGAACTTGTAAACATGACCAACAAACTAAAATAATCAAGATTAATATGTATGAACAAGTTATATAGATGTATATATATCAAGGACACGAAGTCCTCCATGAAGCCTTGCCTTATGGGGTCCGAAACCTCACCGACCGGAATTGGAGAAGTAACTACCAAAGGTAAACAAGGGGTGTATATTATATATATGTTGCACAACCATAAACAAGTATTAATAAGGCTACATAAACTAATTAAGATGAAAGTCCAAAATCCTTCAAGAACACTTAAGAAGATAACCTTGAATCTTTGATGTTTGAGAGAGTTTTTTTTTTGGAGTTGTAGCAAGGGAAAATGAAGAGGAAAGGTGGTGCATATATAGGGTAATGTTGGTGGTCAAATATGGGTGTGAGACACAAGAGTTTTCATGCAAAATGGATCAAGACAAAAACACAAAACAACAAAAAAATAAATAAATAAATAAATAAATCATCATCATCATCATCATACTCAGTATATCCCACCAATAGCAAAGCTATGGTAGGGTCTGAGGAGGGTAAGATGTAGACAGCCTTACCTCTACCCTATAAGGATAGAGATGCTGCTTTCGGTGAGACCCCCGGCTCGATAGTAGTTTTGCATCAAGCCTTGGACATAAGGCACATAGCACTCAATCATCGGGACACCGGCTGATCGGTGCATGTACCCTTGTCTTTCGGCTATCAACGCCACTACATGATGCCTGATTAACCGTCCGTCACTTTTAACGTTATTTTCACGAGATTAGTAAAATAACGTCAAAATTAGTGCAATTTCACTTTTGCCCACCCGAGGGTTCACACATATATACATCATATGTGCGCACCACAAGCAGGGCTAAAGTAAATAAATAAATAAAAATAAAAATAAAAATAGGATGTTTTCAAGACCCAACAAGTGTGAAACAATATTATAACATAAATCCATCATTTTGATTATAACATAAGCTTCGGTTTACAAATCGGGTCGGTTTACATAATAAACAAATACAAAAACGAATACAAACAAGACCCGAAATTGACGAATGTCACAATACACTTTAGGGATGGTCCCAAATAAGACTTTTTGTTTAAATTCCCTTCAATTATTTCATACTGTAATGTTTTGATCTTTAGTTTCCTTTCTTCCTCTTTATCCTCTAGGACCCTCCCTTCCTGCAGGTACTCAATGATGGGGGTCATCCAACTTTGTTTTTGGCTTTCTACATTGGCAATCATAGCTTCTGTTACCGACGGTTGCTTGAGGGTTTCCACCTTTACTTATTTTGCCAAATGATCGAAGGCCACTACTGCCAATTTGCTCAAAGCATCCGCCTTTTTGTTTGAACCCTTTGGAATGTGTATCACCTCTACATCCTCGAACTTTTTCATCAGTTCATGAGTCACCCTTAGGTATTCCCTCTTTTTTGGGTCCCTAGCGTCGTAGGTCCCCCCCACTTGGTTAGCTACTAGAAGTGAGTCAACGTGAGCTTGCACTTTTCTTACTCTTATTTCCTTGGCAATCCTGAGCCCTGCCAAAAATGCCTCGTATTCTGCTTCATTGTTTGTGCTTGGGAAACTTAACCTTATTGCATAAGTCAACTCTATCCCTTCGGGACTTACTAAAATTATCCCCGCCCCACTTACCTCTTCGTTGGAGGCTCCATCGGTGTATAGCTTCCACCAAGGTTCCTCACTCCTTGCCTTCTCACCACTCCCACATTCTTCCTCTTTCTCATTACCCTTCCCTTCTTCTGTTTCAGCTAAAAAGTCAGCCAACACCTGTCATTTGATGGACGTTCTTGGCCGATATTCAAGCGCATGATCCCCTAGTTCTACTACCCACTTCGTTAGTCGGCCTGAGACTTCGGGCTTTGATAAGACTTGCTGCAGAGGTTGGTTGGTAAGTATTCGCACGACATGTTCTTGGAAATACCTCCGGAGTTTCCTCGCTGTGTAAATCAAAGCCAATACCAATTTTTCTACCGGTAAGTATCTTTCCTCCGGTCCCTTCAATGTACGGCTTATGAAATAAATGGGAACCTGTGTTTCTCCCCTTTCCACCATCAACACAGAACTTATTGTTTTTGGTGTTTGGTGTTTGGGAAAGGTATAGTATCAACGTTTCTCCCGGCAGAGGTGTTGCAATCGTAGGGAGGTGACATAGGTGTTTCTTCAGCTTCTGAAAGGCTTCTTCTGCTTCCCTATCCCAACAGAATTTACTCTTCTTTGTACTTCTTCTTAGAACAGCAATAAAGGGCAAGGTCCTTTCAGCGATTTTGGAAAGGAACCTATTTAAAGCCACAAGTCTTCCATAGGCGTCTAAAAAACACCTCAAGGGATATTCCGCCAAAGATTCTATCTTCTTCTCCACTTCGGGGAGTGGGTACGCATCTTTTGGGCAAGCCTTGTTCAAATCCTTGAAGTCAATACACATTCGCCACTGTTATTGGCATTCGCTATCATCACTGGGTTGGAGATCCATTGTGTATATTTTACCTTCCTGACTATTCCAGCTTGCAATAACTTCCGGGTTTCTTTTAATACGGCTTGGCTTTTTTCTGGCCCCAGACTTCTTTTCTTTTGTTTTACAGGCTCCATCCAATGGAACTCTTTGAGACTGTGTTGTACTTGGTTTCTGGGGATCCCTGTCATGTCTTCGTGTCTCCATGAGAACACATCCACGTTTCTTAGCAAAAGCTCTTTTAGCCCTGCCCTCCCTTGATCTGTCAACGAGGTCCCTATTTTGACCGTCTGATCGGGGAACTCCACGTTGAGGACCCATTCCTCGGCACATGCTTCTTTTTGACTTTCCTTCTAGGTCTATGTTGGCGACAATCTCAGCTGAGGACCGTATTGTGACTACCCTTTCAGGGGTTGGGAATTTGATGCATCCGTGTGCGATGGATGCTATGGCCCGAAGGGCTCTCATGCCAGGGCGCCCTAGTATGATGTTATACTTTGACGGAGCTCTTACTATCGAGAACCGAAGCTGGACGGTCCAAGTCTTCGCGCCCTCCCTCAGACTAAAAGGGAGGGTTATGGAGCCCAAAGGCTTAGCGACCTCCCTCGAAAAACCTACCAAAGGGCATAAGTCTTCTTCCAGTCGATCCCGCACTTCCTTTTGGAGTCTCGCGAAGCAGTGCTCGTACATGACTTCCACCCCTCTTCCCCATCTACGTGGACCGGGGCTACCCGGTGTCCCGCAACGCTGGCGGATATGTTCAGCGGCATCTCCCTAGCATCCTCGTTAGTTAGTCCTGAGAACTATAGGGGACGTTCATCCATGCAGGATTCTGAGGGAATGCTTCACCTTTCCCCCTCTTAATACGCCGATCTTCGCGCTCCTCCTCACTCCCTCTTCGTCGGATCATATCAACAAAATGTTTATCTTCATCTTCTTCCTTAACCTTTGAGGTCAAAGAGGGAGCGGTAGCTGCCCTGCCTTAAGGGCAGCCTCCCATAACTTCTTTAACTGCACGCAACTCTCAGTGGAATGCCCTGGGCTTTTGTGATAGTTGCAATACCCCTGGGGGTTGGGCCTGTAAGGTTGCTTCAGTTGAGTGGAGGCCCGGGGTGGATACTTGGCTCAGTCGGCCACCATCACATCCCTGTTTCCCGTATGCAACCGATCTCCCAAAAGGGGCTTAGGGCGAAAAGTTTCCGCCCTGCTAAGGGTGGAAAAGCGAGGAGGGTAATAGGATGTGTTGACTGGATGTGGGGACTTGTAAGGGGAAAATCGTACCCCTTCCCCCAACGTTCTTCCCCGTCCTGCGAGGTTACCTCCATATCTTCCCGGAGTTCCCCCATTTTTTCCTTCCCACTCCCTTAGTTTGGATCCCGTGTCTTTTCCCCTAACAAAAGCTCGGACTCGGTCCATGAGCTGATCAAAGGTGGTGGGAAAATCCTCTCCTAACTTTTCTGTTAGTTGGGAGAACCTAACCCCATTAATGAATCCACAGATTTTCATTACCTCCGGTACTCCCTTTATATTCATGCTTTCAGAGATGTACCTTTCCATGAATTGCTCTACTTTCTCTTCATCTTTTC